>NC_041392.1:428478779-428485685 GCF_002162155.2 Triticum dicoccoides | reverse complement strand
CCCCTAGAGACACAAGTTGATCCACGTGATCATATTCTTAGCCGTGTGCGGTGCCCCCTTCCACCATAGTCCTCGATAATATTGTAGCGGTGCTTAGGCGAAGCCCTGCGACGGTAGTACATCAAGATCGTCACCACGCCGTCGTGCTGATGGAACTCTTCCCCGACACTTTGCTGGATCGGAGTCCGGGGATCGTCATCGAGCTGAACGTGTGCTAGAACTCGGAGGTGCCATAGTTTCGGTCGGGCCGTGGAGACGTACGACTACATCAACCAAGTTAATGCTTCCGTTGTCGATCTACAAGGGTACGTAGATCACACTCTCCCCCTCTCGTTGCTATGCATCACCATGATCTTGCGTGTGCGTAGGAATTTTTTTTGAAATTACTAAGAAACCCAACAGTGGTATCAGAGCCTAGGTTTTATGTGTTGATGTTATATGCACGAGTAGAACACAAGTGAGTTGTGGGCAATATAAGTCATACTGCTTACCAGCATGTCATACTTTGGTTCGGCGGCATTGTTTGACGAAGCGGCCCGGACCGACATTACGTATGCTTACGCGAGACCAGTTCTCCCGACGTGCTTTGCACAAAGGTGGCTAGCGGGTGACAGTTTCTCCAACTTTAGTTGAACCGAGTGTGGCTACGCCTGGTCCTTGCGAAGGTTAAAACATCACCAACTTGACAAACTATCATTGTGGTTTTGATGCATAGGTAAGATTGGTTCTTGCTTAAGCCCGTAGCAGCCACGTAAAACTTGCAACAACAAAGTAGAGGACGTCTAACTTGTTTTTGCAGGGCATGTTGTGATGTGATATGGTCAAGACATGATGCTAAATTTTATTGTATGAGATTATCATGTTTTGTAACCGAGTTATCGGCAACTGGCAGGAGCCATATGGTTGTCGCTTTATTGTATGCAATGCAATCGCGCTGTAATGCTTTACTTTATCACTAAGCGGTAGCGTAGTCGTGGAAGCATGAGATTGGCGAGATGACAACGATGCTACGATGGAGATCAAGGTGTCGCGCCGGTGATGATGGTGATCACGACGGTGCTTTGAGGATGGAGATCACAAGCACAAGATGATGATGGCCATATCATATCACTTATATTGATTGCATGTGATGTTTATCTTTTATGCATCTTATCTTGCTTTGATTGACGGTAGCATTATAAGATGATCTCTCACTAATTATCAAGAAGTGTTCTCCCTGAGTATGAACCATTGCGAAAGTTCTTCGTGCTGAGACACCACGTGATGATCGGGTGTGATAGGCTCTACGTTCAAATACAACGGGTGCAAAACAGTTGCACACGCAGAATACTCAGGTTATACTTGACGAGCCAAGCATATACAGATATGGCCTCGGAACACGGAGATCGAAAGGTCGAGCGTGAATCATATAGTAGATATGATCAACATAGTGATGTTCACCAATGAAACTACTCCATCTCACATGATGATCGGACATGGTTTAGTTGACTTGGATCACGTAATCACTTAGAGGATTAGAGGGATGCCTATCTAAGTGGGAGTTCTTTAAGTAATATGATTAATTGAACCTAAATTTATCATGAACTTAGTACCTGATAGTATCTTGCTTATGTATGTTTGATTGTAGATAGATGGCCCGTGTTGTTGTTCCGCTGAATTTTAATACGTTCCTTGAGAAAGCAAAGTTGAAAGATGATGGTAGCAATTACACGGACTGGGTCCGTAACTTGAGGATTATCCTCATTGCTGCACAGAAGAATTACATCCTGGAAGCACCGCTGGGTGCCAGGCCTGCTGCTGGAGCAACACCAGATGTTATGAACATCTGGCAGAGCAAAGCTGATGACTACTCAATAGTTCAATGTGCCATGCTTTACGGCTTAGAACCGGGACTTCAACGGCGTTTTGAACGTCATGGGGCATATGAGATGTTCCAGGAGTTGAAGTTAATATTTCAAGCAAATGCCCGGATTGAGAGATATGAAGTCTCCAATAAGTTCTATAGCTGCAAGATGGAGGAGAACAGTTCTGTCAGTGAGCATATACTCAAGATGTCTGGGTATTGTAATCACTTGATTCAACTGGGAGTTAATCTTCCGGATGATAGCGTCATTGACAGAATTCTCCAATCACTTCCACCAAGCTACAAGAGCTTCTTGATGAACTATAATATGCAAGGGATGAATAAGACTATTCTCGAGCTCTTCGCAATGCTGAAAGCTGCGGAGGTAGAAATCAAGAAGAAGCATCAAGTGTTGATGGTCAACAAGACCACTAGTTTCAAGAAAAAAGGGCAAAGGGAAGAAGAAGGGGAACTTCAAGAAGAACAACAAGCAAGTTGCTGCTCAAGAGAAGAAACCCAAGTCTGGACCTAAGCCTGAAACTGAGTGCTTCTACTGCAAGCAGACTGTTCACTAGAAGCGGAACTGCCCCAAGTATTTGGCGGATAAGAAGGATGGCAAGGTGAACAAAGGTATATGTGATATACATGTTATTGATGTGTACCTTACTAATGCTCGCAGTAGCACCTGGGTATTTGATACTGGTTCTGTTGCTAATATTTGCAACTCGAAACAGGGACTACGGATTAAGCGAAGATTGGCTAAGGACGAGGTGACGATGCGCGTGGGAAACGGTTCCAAAGTCGATGTGATCGCAGTCGGCGCGCTACCTCTACATCTACCTTCGGGATTAATATTAGACCTAAATAATTGTTATTTGGTGCCAGCGTTAAGCATGAACATTATATCTGGATCTTGTTTGATGCGAGACGGTTATTCATTTAAATCAGAGAATAATGGTTGTTCTATTTATATGAGTAATATCTTTTATGGTCATGCACCCTTGAAGAATGGTCTATTCTTATTGAAACTCGATAGTAGTGACACACATATTCATAATTTTGAAGCCAAAAGATGCAGAGTTGATAATGATAGTGCAACTTATTTGTGGCACTGCCGTTTAGGTCATATCGGTGTAAAGCGCATGAAGAAACTCCATACTGATGGACTTTTGGACCACTTGATTATGAATCACTTGGTACTTGCGAACCGTGCCTCATGGGCAAGATGACTAAAATGCCGTTCTCCGGTACTATGGAGAGAGCAACAGATTTGTTGGAAATCATACATACAGATGTATGTGGTCCGATGAATATTGAGGCTCATGGCGGATATCGTTATTTTCTCACCTTCACAGATGACTTAAGCAGATATGGGTATATCTACTTAATGAAACATAAGTCTGAAACGTTTGAAAAGTTCAAAGAATTTCAGAGTGAAGTTGAAAATCATCGTAACAAGAAAATAAAGTTTCTACGATCTGATCGTGGAGGAGAATATTTGAGTTACGAGTTTGGTGTACATTTGAAACAATGCGGAATAGTTTCACAACTCACGCCACCCAGAACACCACAGCTTAATGGTGTGTCCGAACGTCGTAATCGTACTTTACTAGATATGGTGCGATCTATGATGTCTCTTACTGATTTATCGCTATCGTTTTGGGGTTATGCTTTGGAGACGGCCGCATTCACGTTAAATAGGGCACGATCAAAATCTGTTGAGACGACGCCTTATGAACTATGGTTTGGCAAGAAACCAAAGTTGTCGTTTCTGAAAGTTTGGGGCTGCGATGCTTATGTGAAAAAGCTTCAACCTGATAAGATCGAACCCAAATCGGAGAAATGTGTCTTCATAGGATATCCAAAGGAGACTATTGGATACACCTTCTATCACAGATCCGAAGGCAAGACTTTTGTTGCTAAGTTTGGAAACTTTCTGGAGAAGGAGTTTCTCTTGAAAGAAGTGAGTGGGAGGAAACTAGAACTTGACGAGGTAACTGTACCTGCTCCCTTATTGGAAAGTAGTGCATCACAAAAAACTGTTTCTGTGACACCTACACCAATTAGTGAGGAAGCTAATGATAATGATCATGAAACTTCAGAACAAGACACTACCGAACCTCGTAGATCAACCAGAGTGAGATCCGCACCAGAGTGGTACGGTAATCCTGTTCTAGAAGTCATGCTACTAGATCATGATGAACCTACGAACTATGAAGAAGTGATGGTGAGCCCAGATTCCGCAAAATGGCTTGAAGCCATGAAATCTGAGATGGGATCCATGTATGAGAACAAAGTGTGGACTTTGGTTGACTTGCCCAATGATCGGCAAGCAATTGAGAATAAATGGATCTTCAAGAAGAAGACTGACGCCGACGGTAATATTACTGTTTACAAAGCTCGACTTGTCGCAAAAGGGTTTCAGCAAGTTCAAGGGATTGACTACGATGAGACCTTCTCACCCGTAGCGATGCTTAAGTCTGTCCGAATCATGTTAGCAATTGCCGCATTTTATGATTATGAAATTTGGCAGATGGATGTAAAAACTGCATTCCTGAATGGATTTCTGGAAGAAGAGTTGTATATGATGCAACCAGAGGGTTTTGTCGATCCAAAGGGAGCTAACAAAGTGTGCAACCTCCAGCGATCCATTTATGGACTGGTGCAAGCCTCTCGGAGTTGGAATAAATGCTTTGATAGTGTGATCAAAGCATTTGGTTTTATACAGACTTTCGGAGAAGCCTGTATTTGCAAGAAAGTGAGTGGGAGCTCTGTAGCATTTCTGATATTATATGTGGATGACATATTACTGATTGGAAATGATATAGAATTTCTGGATAGCATAAAGGGATACTTGAATAAGAGTTTTTCAATGAAAGACCTCGGTGAAGCTGCTTACATATTAGGCATTAAGATCTATAGAGATAGATCAAGACGCTTAATTGGACTTTCACAAAGCACATACCTTGACAAAGTTTTGAAGAAGTTCAAAATGGATCAAGCAAAGAAAGGGTTCTTTCCTGTGTTACAAGGTGTGAAGTTGAGTCAGACTCAGTGCCCGACCACTGCAGAAGATAGAGAGAAAATGAAAGATGTTCCCTATGCTTCAGCCATAGGCTCTATCATGTATGCAATGTTGTGTACCAGACCTGATGTGTGCCTTGCTATAAGTCTAGCAGGGAGGTACCAAAGTAATCCAGGAGTGGATCACTGGACAGCAGTCAAGAACATCCTGAAGTACCTTAAAAGGACTAAGGATATGTTTCTCGTATATGGAGGTGACAAAGAGCTCATCATAAACGGTTACGTGGATGCAAGCTTTGACACTGATCCGGACGATTCTAAATCGCAAACCAGATACGTGTTTACATTAAACGGTGGAGCTGTCAGTTGGTGCAGTTCTAAACAAAGCGTCGTGGTGGGATCTACATGTGAAGCGAAGTACATAGCTACTTCGGAAGCAGCAAAGGAAGGAGTCTGGATGAAGGAGTTCATATCCGATCTAGGTGTCATACCTAGTGCTTCGGGTCCAATGAAAATCTTTTGTGACAATACTGGTGCAATTGCCTTGGCGAAGGAATCCAGATTTCACAAGAGAACCAAGCACATCAAGAGACGCTTCAATTCCATCTGGGATCTAGTCCAGGTGGGAGACATAGAGATTTGCAAGATACATACGGATCTGAATGTAGCAGACCCGTTGACTAAGCCTCTTCCACGAGCAAAACATGATCAGCACCAAGGCTCCATGGGTGTTAGAATCATTACAGTATAATCTAGATTATTGACTCTAGTGCAAGTGGGAGACTGAAGGAAATATGCCATAGAGGCAATAATAAAGTTATTATTTATTTCCTTATATCATGATAAAAGTTTATTATTCATGCTAGAATTGTATTAACCGGAAACATAATACATGTGTGAATACATAGACAAACAGAGTGTCACTAGTATGCCTCTACTTGACTAGCTCGTTATTCAAAGATGGTTATGTTTCCTAACCATGGACAAAGAGTTGTCATTTGATTAACGGGATCACATCATTAGTTGAATGATCTGATTGACATGGCCCATTCCATTAGCTTAGCACCCGATCATTTAGTATGTTGCTATTGCTTTCTTCATGACTTATACATGTTCCTATGACTATGAGATTATGCAACTCCCGTTTGCCGGAGGAACACTTTGTGTGCTACCAAACGTCACAACATAACTGGGTGATTATAAAGGAGCTCTACAGGTGTCTCCAAAGGTACATGTTGGGTTGGCATATTTCGAGATTAGGATTTGTCACTCCGATTGTCGGAGAGGTATCTCTAGGCCCTCTCGGTAATGCACATCACTGAAGCCTTGCAAGCATTGCAACTAATGAGTTAGTTGCGGGATGATGTATTACAGAACGAGTAAAGAGACTTGCCGGTAATGAGATTGAACTAGGTATTGGATACCGACGATCGAATCTCGGGCAAGTAACATACCGATGACAAAGGGAACAACGTATGTTGTTATGCGGTCTGACCGATAAAAGATCTTCGTAGAATATGTAGGAGCCAATATGAGCATCCAGGTTCCGCTATTGGTTATTGACCGGAGACGTGTCTCGGTCATGTCTACATTGTTCTCGAACCCGTAGGGTCCGCACGCTTAAGGTTACGATGACAGTTATATTATGAGTTTATGCATTTTGATGTACCGAAGTTTGTTCGGAGTCCCGGATGTGATCACGGACATGACGAGGAGTCTCGAAATGGTCGAGACATAAAGATTGATATATTGGAAGCCTATATTTGGATATCGGAAGCGTTCCGGGTGAAATCGGGATTTTACCGGATTACCGGGAGGTTACCGGAACCCCCCGGGAGGTATATGGGCCTTAGTGGGCCTTAGTGGAAGAGAGGAGAGGTGGCCAGAGATGGGCCACGCGCCCCTCCCCCCCTTTGGTCCGAATAGGACAAGGAGAGGGGGCCGGCCCCCCTTCCTCCTCTCTCTCCTCTTTTCCCCCCTCCGTGAATCCTATTCCAACTAGGAAAGGGGGAGTCCTACTCCCGGAAGGAGTAGGACTC
>NC_041392.1:428440613-428478312 GCF_002162155.2 Triticum dicoccoides | reverse complement strand
CCCCTAGAGACACAAGTTGATCCACGTGATCATATTCTTAGCCGTGTGCGGTGCCCCCTTCCACCATAGTCATCGATAATATTGTAGCGGTGCTTAGGCGAAGCCCTGCGATGGTAGTACATCAAGATCGTCACCACGCCGTCATGCTGACGGAACTCTTCCCCGACACTTTGCTGGATCGGAGTCCGGGGATCGTCATCGAGCTGAACGTGTGCTAGAACTCGGAGGTGCCGTAGTTTCGGTGCTTGATCGGTCGGGCCGTGGAGACGTACGACTACATCAACCAAGTTAACGCTTCCGTTGTCGATCTACAAGGGTACGTAGATCACACTCTCCCCCTCTCGTTGCTATGCATCACCATGATCTTGCGTGTGCGTAGGAATTTTTTTGAAATTACTACGAAACCCAACAGTGTCCTCCACATCTTCCTTCATCACGGGTTCTTCTAAAATTTCCATAAGGGCTCCTTTCTTTACTTCTTTCTTCTGATGTACGGTTCTTCATACCATGGGGTAAATGTGACACTGAGTAGGATAGTGGGTAGTCCCTTCACACAAGAAACAAGTAATCTGCCTAGTTGGGCATTCTTCAACTGGGTGACTTCCTTCACAATTAGGGCATTCATCCTTGTGTTCTTTATGGGTGTGTCCTATTTCTCCACAAATCTTGCATGCACAAGGTTTCCTCATATCCTTTCCATAAGGCTTCAACTTCTGGGACACAAGGTGAGATCTTTGCAGAGTCAACTTTAATTCTCTCCAAGTGGTTACTCCTTGCCATCCATTCATGGTTTGATACATCCTCCACCAAGTAGCAACACCTCTTTCAAAGCACTGAAGAGCATGCTGGGTCATATCATTTCCAACTATAGGGTTATTCTCCATGTGATCCTCCATGTTCTGAATCCATCGGTCTATCTCCAACTGACTCATCGGTCCAGAAAATACAAGCTCATCTCGATTCATCCTCTATTGGGTCCATGTGGGTTTGGGGTAAGATAAGAGAGAGGGAGAGGGATGCACACAATACAAACAATGGTTTTGAAAAGACAGATTTTATCTGTGGCTATCGGAAAAACATCAAACAAATGACAGCTCACAAACGCCGCATCTAGCATAGGCATATAACAGGGGCTGGGTCTTCTAAAGGTCAATAAATCTTCAAAGTCATCAAGCTCTACGAGTCTTGTTCATGTCTCCGATGGCTTCTTTCCGTCGTGCTTGTCCTTCTCAAGTTCTTTTGCCAGATCATTACTGTTGACGCGAAGTCTCTCGTGACGTCCTTTAATATTCTGGAGTTGCGTTCCAAACTTCTGGTTTCAACATCCTTCGCATGAACCACGGTCCTACTGTCCTTCAGTTCCCGACGAATCTCTGGTATCTCGAGGTTTTGCTTATCCAGCTTGGCTACTTTCATCTTCTGGGTCCTAAGTTCTTCACGAAATGCTTCCTTGTCAAATACGGCTTCTTGGAGCTCCATCTTAGAATTCTTGATGTACTACTCCAGATCCTGGTGATACACCGGCTAAGGTTAAAACTTCATCTTTTGCTGATAGGTTCTCCATCAGCCTTCTACCATCCAATCCTTCCGAAGAAATGCCTGCTTAACTCAGCCCGGTGACAAATAGCATAAGTGGGCGATGACATCACGGATAACCGTGTTTCTGCTCTTGTCATTTCCATGAGCTATCATTCCATAGTTGATATCTCCTGCCTTAGGGTTTTCAAAACTTCGAGTTCTCATGCTCCTTGTTTCAGTCTTTCTCCGATACACCTTGATCCCGGTATTGACAGCTTCAATAGTCTGCCAAGTTCCATAAGGGGTGCCTTCCTAGGTCATACAAATCTGGAAAATTCTACACGGCATTCAAATTCTCCTAGTCTTCGGAGTCTTCACCCATTGTAGTTTCCATTATTATAATGCACGGTAAAATCCTCTTCATTCCGAAATGATCTTACTTGTCCGATATCTTGTACTTCTTGGAGTGGTCTCACCAGTAGAATCTTCGTGGTCAAAAAGGACAAAGGGGTATGGTCTCACTAAAAGGGAATATTTGAATAAGCTCAGAAGAAGAGAGAGGTAAAAGATCTTCTTTTTAAATGAAGTTGTAGAGAAAATATTTCCTATGGGCTTGCCAGTTTCTAGGGGTCATGTCCTATAGTCAACATGTGCTCTGATACCATCTTGTAGCGACCCGACCTCAGACGGTCAAGTCTCTGTGCTTACGTGTCATCCCTGGATCGGTATGCTGACACACACAGTACTCGAGGATTTATAACAGAGGTAAATCACATGTATAAAATAACGTAAATACTATTACCTCAATCCAAATAGTGGAAGTAACAAAGGTTGTGGATTCCCATCAACACCAACGGCAAAATTGAGTGTAGAAATCGTAACCCTAACGTATCACTTACTCGTCGTAAGAAGTCCTGCAACATGAGACGTTGCAGCCACAAAGGGTCGGTACATTGAATGTACTGGCAAATTCACACCATAGGATAATGATGAATAAAGGCTATCACTACATGCATATTTGGCTGGTGGAAAAGCTCTATGGTTATAGTTTTTGCGAAAAACCAATTTTTCCCTACTGCAAAGGAATAGATTTTAATTTAACTATCATGGTAGTTAAAACATCATTGAGAAGGTTCCTCCAACTCAATCCTAGTTAAAGTAATTATCAACCCAACAATTATTAATTTAGAGTGATGAGATACTTAAGATACTCCGAGTACTAGATACTCAAGATGTCCATAACTGGGGACACGGCTAACCATGATTAGTTTGTACACTCTGCAGAGGTTTGCGCACTTTTTCCCACAAGACTCGATCTCCTCCGTTGGATTTCTCGCACTACAGGGTGTTTGAGAAACGGATGACCGAGACACAGTCTTTCAGGAACATTAACTCTCTACTCTGGGTAGACCATACCAAACCTACAACCCACTACCTGTTGATCCACCTCTTCAAGAGCTTCGCGTAACTTACTCAACTATGCTAGAGCCCATAATAGCTTGTGGCTGCACACGGAAGTTTCTAGCATGAATCATCTCAGTCCCCTTTGAGCCTGGGTGGCGGTCCATAGAAAGATCACACAGGTACTCCGGGATTTCCAAAAATACAGGCAACACTAGGTACTCCAGGTGCCTCAATCCAGCCAGATGTGTATTTAAGTTGCCACCTTAAGTTGAACCATTAATTAACAATCTCACATCTGTCATGAATTTCACTCGCCCAAACCACGTCTACGAGCATAGCATAGCAATATAAGCAACACGTATAAGTAACTCCCAAGGGTTTGAATGTAACAAGGCAATAGGTTCTACCTCATCAACTACTTCTCAACCCACATGTTAATGATATCCTAACCATGCAATGTTTGAGGATTGGAACTAATGCATAAAACTGGGTGATAAAGGGATATGATCAAAGTGTGAACTTGCCTGCAATGTTGACGAAGATGATTCGCACTCATAACTCTTGATAGTTCTACTTGTCACACTCCGTTCAATTTATCGTGGGCAAGCAATAGTAACCACACATAAGCAATCACTCAGAAGATCGAGAAGAACGAAGAAGACAGTTCGGAAAACATCAAAACCAAGCAAATAACTCTTGCAACATAAAACAATTTCTAACTGTACCAAAATTATGTGAA
Source organism: Triticum dicoccoides (assembly GCF_002162155.2). Taxonomy (NCBI): domain Eukaryota; kingdom Viridiplantae; phylum Streptophyta; class Magnoliopsida; order Poales; family Poaceae; genus Triticum; species Triticum dicoccoides. The sequence continues at coordinate 428,474,651 of NC_041392.1, read as the reverse complement.
TTTGGCCTTATCAGAAAGTTTAGGTCAAGAGCTTCGATTTGCAAAAAGAATCAACGAAATCGGAGTTATAAAACTCAAGTTATGATCAAAAGAAGTTTGAATATAAATCTGAACAAAATTCGAAATTTTAAAATTTTAAAAAGTTGATGTGACAGGTTCACGGGATAGGTAAAAACAAGACGAAGCTATAGGCGTTGGTTTCATCTAATTTGGATGAACGAGTAAAAAGTTATGGCTATTTGAAAAATCAGGGCCAAGCTAATTGATAATCTAATTATTTTATCGTATTAGTCTAGAAATAATAAACTATAGAAGTATAAAGAAAGATACCTTTATAAGGCGGAGAAAAGATGACTTTGGAGAAAGGAGACAATTTCCAAAAGTCGCGCCGGAGAGGAGAAAATTATTTTTATCTAGTCAAACCAAAATATTGATTTAACCCGAATCGGATGATTTTTGGAGGCTCTGGGTCTATATTTATAGGTGAAAAAGAGGTTTAAGGGTCAAAGATTAAACAATGTGGGACTAAACGTAGACGGAAATATACGAAATAGAGATGGGAGGTGCGCCATGGGCCAAAAGGCCTTTAGGCGGTTCGGCCGGCCGCGCACACTGTAAAATATATTTTTTGAGCAATAGAAAAGAAAAGAAAAACTATAGGAAAAATATGGGGAAGGAATATGGCCGGTTGGGCCTGGCCCATATAGGATAAAGAAAAAGAAAAGATGGAACGCCCGCTGGTACTACGATGCGCACGTGGGCGACAGTTAGTTTCAGGCGTGCGCACAGTTTTTGTTATTTGTTTTTATTTTAAAACAGAAAGCGATAAACTGATAAACAAAAATGAAACTAAAACTTTATGTAGGCATATTATATATCAAAATTTTCAGAAAAATATTTTCTACAAGTTGAACATTTTCCTAGCATTAAATAAAATTCACACAAACTCAAATAATTCAAAGAGTGCTACTGGTCTAATAAAATCCAATAAAAATCATTATAAAAATACCAAAATTAATTCAAATTTATTTCTCTCCAATTTTCTGATGTAGGGAATCATGTTACCCTATTTTCCGTATATTTTATTTTTGGAGAAAAGTAATTTGAATAAAACCCAAATAACTCCAAATTGAAAATAATTTCAAAAGGATTTTAAATTTTGATCCTTTTAAACTCCCAACTCATATTTCATATAATTTGAAGAAGTCATTTTATCTTCTCTCATGAAAATCATTGAGTTGCTTGAAGTTTCTGAATTAAAAATATTTCCAAATGAAATTCAAATCTTTTCAAAACCCTTTTCATTTATTTAAATGGAAGAAGTCATGTCATCTTCTCTCGAGGGTTTTGTATTTGAAAATAATTTGAATTCACGGAGATCAAAATGCAAAAGGTGAAAGTTTGGGGAAGTCCTTTTATTCCCTCTCATTTAACTTTCAAAAAGTTTTGAATTTCACTCAATCAATCACACAACAATCGAACAATCAATCTATTTATTATAACATTCCAAAATTTAGAATTTTGGGATGTTACAGTTTAAGAGCCACACATGGCGCCCCGATTCCAGACCAAAAGCGTGTATAGCGAGGCTATGCGCCTCAACATTCGAATCTCTTCTTTCAAAGATGAAAGAACATTGTTGGAAATTTGCCGCTCTCGCGCTAATTTCCTTGATAACAGTTGCATATGCACCGCCCGTCCGACTCTGAATATCTCGAACCACAATTTGACAATCAGATGCAACGAGAATTCTCTCCAGGTGCAAGTCCATTGCCAGCTCCAGAGCCTCGCGACAGGCAAGGGACTCCAAAGTGGCTGGCTCCGATATGCCACTATATTTCATGCATGAGGCTCCCAGGAAAACACCTTCTGGCATCCTGCAAACAACGCTAATGGATCCATCATTTTGGTTCCTCGAGACCGCTCCATCTACCCGAATCTTAGCCACCCCCAGCTCCGGGAGGATCCAATCTGTTCAAGGAACAGAAGATCTAGTCCCTCCCGCCCGTGGCTTTTGCTTTGGTTTACATTCCCGAAGCTCACGAATATACCGCATAATGAAAGTATGAGTAGACATAGGACTTTGGTAGATACCTTCATGGATGGCCTGCCTTTTAGCGAACCAAATAGCCCATAGTGTTTGTGTGAATTCAGCAGATGATAGCATTTCCATGATGGCAAAAATCCATCTCTTGGCATCCGGCTCCCTTGCATTGTTCAAGACTTCATAAATTTCAGGGTCCTACAAGGCCCATACACATCTCGCGACGCTACAATGAAGAAGACAATGTTGCCAAGAAACCTCAGCCCCACATAGCTTGCAGGTTGTGGTCGTCGACATGTTTCTGTCGTGTAAAATGTCTGTCGTAGGCATGGAGTTCTGCGTGAGGCACCATAAGAAGATCTTAACCTTTGATGGGACATCCACCTTCCAAAGCTTAGACCATGATTGCTGCTCGCCCTCGGCATTAGAGGCGTCAGACTGGCCCTCAATCCAGGCTTCCCTTCTCATTTTTGTACTGATGAGCATGCGATAGGCCGACCTTACCGAAAAAAGTGCATTCTTTTCATGGACCCAGCTCCAGAAATTGTCCATATGTAATGTGCACAGTGGGATCTCAAATATAGCTCTTGCATCTGATGGCAGAAAGACCTCATTAATCAGTGGTCTGTTCCATTCCGCTCCTGGTAGTATCAGCTCGGCAACCACAGATGGTTGGTGCTGTGTTCTGCAAACTACCGGCCTCATGTTGTAGGGGCGCGGGAGCTAGTTGTGTCTCCAAACATTAGTCGAACTCCCATCACCAATTCTCCTTATAAGTCCTTGAACTAACACGTCCCGTCCCTCTAGAATGGATCTCCAGATTTGTGAGGGGGTTGTGCCCAACTCAACTGATAGAAAATCAGTATTGCTGAAATACTTAGCCTTCAAGACCCGAGCACTAAGAGAGCTAGGTTCCATGAGTACTCGCCAAGCCTGTCTAGCAAGTAAGGCAAGATTGAAAAGTTCAATGTCCCTGAACCCGAGCCCTCCACAGAACTTGGGCTTTGTCATTGTGCTCCAATAGACCCAACTAGGTTTCCTTTGTCCTTCCTTACTTCCCCACCAAAATTTCTGTATCAATGTATTTATGTGTTCACATAATCCTCTTGGAAGCTTGAAACAAGACATAGAATATACCGGTATCGCTTATGCAACCGATTTAATGAGCACCTCCTTGCCTCCTGAAGATAGGAGTTTTTCCGACCATCCTTTTATCTTGCTCCACACTCTATCCTTCAGGAACTTGAAGGCACCATTCTTGTTGTTACCTACATCACTGGGCATCCCCAGATATCTATATGGGAGTGATTCATTTGCAATATTAAGAGAATTCATCACCTCTACCCGCAAGGTATTAGGATAGCCCTTACTGAAGAAAACCGATGATTTTGCCAAGTTAATTCTTTGGCCCGATGCTTGGCAGTAAGTCTCCAACAAGGAGGACAACTCATTCGCTCCATTAGAACTGGCTTTGACAAACAGCAGGCTATCATCTGTGAAGAGCAAGTGGCTTATCGGCGGAGCTGATGGAGCAACTCGTATTCCACTGAGGTGCGATGATTCAACTTGTGTTTTTAAGAGGCATGTAAGGCCCTCCGCTGCAAGCAAAAATAGATATGGAGAAATTGGATCCCCCTGACGGATCCCTCTCATTGGTATAAACTCTTATAACTTGGAACCATTAAAAAGAACTGAGAATGAAACTGAGCTCACCATCCTCATTACCAAGGCCACCCAAGATGGTGCAAAACCAAGCTTGATCATTATAGCCTCGAGATAGCTCCATTCAACGCGATCAAAGGCTTTCATCATGTCTAGTTTCACAGCACAAAACCTATTCCTCTTTGATTTATTTCTCTTCATGAAGTGCAAGCATTATTAGGCTGTTATGATATTATCAGTAATCAAACGCCCCGGTACAAAAGCGGATTGCTCCTCTGAAATAATCTTTGGCAAGATCTGTTTCAATCTGTTCGCTAAAACCTTCGAAGCAATTTTATATAACACATTACATAAACTGATAGGACGAAATTGTGATAATTGATCCGGATCCTTGACCTTAGGGATAGGTACTAACAAAGTATTGTAATTACCTCCGGGCTTTCCTCCCCTCTAAGGATTCGAAGGACCACATTGGTTATCTCTCGCCCATAAAGCTCCCAGTGCCTCTGGAGAAAATGTGCCGGATATCCATCAGGGCCCGGTGCTTTCGTCGGGTACATCTAAAAAAGAGCCATTTCAACTTCCTTCTGGGTGAAAGGTTTAGTCAAACCTCTATTCATCTTTGCTGTCACTTTAACCGGGACATCATCCAGAACAGTGTCCATGCCCATTGTACCTTCAGAGTGGAAGAGATCCTTGTAAAACTCATTTGTAAGGGCTGCCATCTCCACAGGATCTTGCATTAATGAGCCATCCTGTTTTTGGAGATTTTTAATCATGTTTTTACTTCGGCGCATGCTAGCTCTTCGCTGAAAAAAAATTGTATTCTTATCACCTTCCGTTAGCCATCCTATCCTTGATCGTTGTCGTTGCATTATCTCTTCCATATGATACAATTCTACAAGCTGATCAATAATTTTTGTCTTTGAAGTGAGGGTGACAATCGTTGAGGGTTGTTTTGCAAAACTGCCAGCTCTTTCTTCAGCTTCTTTATCTTTCTGGATACACAACCAAAGTTGGCCCCACTCCACTGCTGCAATGACACCGATAGGTCCCCAAGTTTCTTGGAGAGCTGCGAAGCAGATTGGCTGCCTGGGCTCTAATAACCCACAAGTATAGGGGATCAATTGTAGCCTCTTTCGATAAGTAAGAGTTTCAAACCCAATGAGGAGCTAAAGGTAGAACAAATATCCCCTCAAGTTCTATCAACCACCGATACAACTCTACGCACGCTTAACATTCGCTTTACCTAGAACAAGTATGAAACTAGAAGTACTTTGTAGGTGTTGTTGGATAGGTTTGCAAGATAATAAAGAGCGAGTAAATAAAAAGTAGGGGCTGTTTAGATGAAGACGCAACTAAGTTAGTTTTAGTAGAGAGCTTTTTGTCACGAGCAAGTTATTTGTCCCTAGGCAGTCGATAACTAGACCGGTAATCACTATTGCAATTTTATTTGAGGGAGAGGCATAAGCTAACATACTTTCTCTTCTTGGATCATATGCGCTTATGATTGGAACTCTAGCAAGCATCCGCAACTAATAAAGATCATTAAGGTAAAACCCAACCATAGCATTATAAGGCATCAAGTCCTCTTTATTCCCATACGCAAACAACCTACTTACTCGGGTCTGTGCTTCTGTCACTCACGCCACCCACCATAAGCAAATCATGAACATATTGCAAACCCTACAGCGGGGATCCCTCACGCTTGCGCGACACAGAGAGCACCATAGGACAGCACCAATAATAAAACATGCAACTCAAACAAATCACGATCATCAATTAACCCATAGGACAAAACGGATCTACTCAAACATCATAGGATAGCCAATACATCATTGGGAAATAATATATAGCGTTGAGCACCATGTTTAAGTAGAGATTACAACGGGTAAAAGAGGGGTTACACCGCTGCATAGAGGGGGGAAGAGTTGGTGATGATGATGGCCCCGGCGGTGTTCCGGCGCCACCGGGAGAGAGGGGGAGAGAGCCCCCCTTCTACTTCTTCCTTGACCTTCCCCCTAGATGGGAGAAGGGTTTCCCCTCTGGTCCATGGCCTCCATGGTGGCGGAGGGGCGAGAGCCCCTTCGAGATTGGATCTCTCTCTCTCTCTCTCTCTCTCTCTCTGTTTCTGCGTTCCCAAATTCTGCCCTTTCACCGTTTCTTAAATTCCCGGAGATCCGTAACTCCTATTGGGCTGAATTTTGGACAAGTATCTGGATATTAGCTTTCTTGTGGCGAAAGAAGGGAACCAACCGCCTTACGGGGTGGCCACGAGGGCCCAGGGCGCCCCTGACCCCCTGGGGCGCGCCCCCTGCCTCGTGGCCCCCTCGGGCATCATCTCACGTTGATTCTTCTTCCCAAAAATCACATATATTCCAAAAAAAATCTCCGTCAGTTTTTATCCCGTTTGGACTCCATTTGATATGGATTTTCTACGAAACAAAAAACATGCAACAAACAAGAACTGGCACTGAGCACTGGATCAATATGTTAGCCCCAAAAATAGTATAAAAAGTTGCCAAAAGTATATGAAAGTTGTATAATATTGGCATGGAACAATCAAAAATTATAGATACGATGGAGATGTATCAGCATCCCCAAGCTTAATTCCTGCTCGTCCTTGAGTAGGTAAATGATAAAAAAGATAATTTTTGATGTGGAATGCTACTTAGCATAATCTTGATCATGTAATCTAATCATGGCATGAATATTAAGACACGAGTGATTCAAAGCAATAGTCTATCATTTGACATGAAGACAATAATACTTCAAGCATACTAATAAAGCAATCATGTCTTTTCAAAATAACATGGCCAAAGAAAGTTATCCCTACAAAATCATATGGTCTGGCTATGCTCCATCTTCACCACACAGAATATTCAAATCATGCACAACCCCGATGACAAGCCAAGCAATTGTTTCATACTTTTGATGTTCTCAAACCTTTTCAACTTTCACACAATACATGAGTGTGAGCCATGGATATAGCACTATAGGTGGAATAGAATATGACGATGGAGGTTGTGTGGAGAAGACAAAAAGGAGAAAGTCTCACATCAACGCGGCTAATCAACGGGCTATGGAGATGCCCATCAATTGATGTCAATGTGATGAGTAGGGATTGCCATGCAACGGATGCACTACGAGATATAAGTGTATGAAAGCTCAAACTGGAAACTAAGTGGGTGTGCATCCAACTTGCTTGCTCATGAAGACCTCGGGCATTTGAGGAAGCCCATCATCGGAATATACAAGCCACATTCTAAAATAAAAATCCCCACTAGTATATGAAAGTGATAACTCAAGAGACTCTCTATATGAAGAACATGGTGCTACTCTGAAGCACAAGTGTGGTAAAAGGATAGTAACATTGTCCCTTCTCTCTTTTCTCTCATTTTTTTATTTTTTTTCTCTTTTTTCCTTTTTTTCTTTTTTTGTAGGCTTCTTTGGCCTCTCTCTCTCTTTTTGAGGCTTCTTTGGCCACTTTTATTTTGATAACCTCACATGGGACAATGTTCTAATAATGATGATCATCACACTTTTATTTACTTACAACTCAATATTACAACTCGATACTAGAACAAAGATATGACTCTATATGAATGCCTTCGGCGGTGTACCGGGATGTGCAATGATCTAGAATAGCAATGACATAAAAAAACGGACGAGCCATGAAAACATCATGTTAGCTATCTTACGATCATGCAAAGCAATATGACAATGAATGCTCAAGTCATGTATATGATGATGATGGAAGTTGCATGGCAATATATCTTGGAATGGCTATGGAAATGCCATAATAGGTAGGTATGGTTGCTGTTTTGAAGAAGATATAAGAAGGCTTATGTGTGACAGAGCGTACCGTATCACGGGGTTTGGATGCACCGGCGAAGTTTGCACCAACTCTCAAGGTGAGAAAGGGCAATGCACGGTACCGAAGAGGCTAGCAATGATGGAAGGGTGAGAGTGTGTATAATCCATGGACTCAACATTAGTCATAAAGAACTCACATACTTATTGCAAAAATCTATTAGTCATCGAAACAAAGTACTACGCGCATGATCCTAGGAGGATAGATTGGTAGGAAAAGACCATCGCTCGTCCTCGACCGCCACTCATAAGGAAGACAATCAATAAATACCTCATGCTCCGACTTCATCACATAACGGTTCACCATACATGCATGCTACGGGAATCACAAACTTCAACACAAGTATTTCTACAATCCACAACTACCCACTAGCATGACTCTGATATCACCATATTTATATCGCAAAACTATTGCAAGGAATCAAACATATCATATTCAGTGATCTACAAGTTTTATGTAGGATTTTATGACTAACCATGTGAATGACCAATTCCTCTCATCTCTCTAAATAAATATAAGTGAAGCAAGAGAGTTTAATTCTTTCTACAAAAGATAAGCCCACGCTCTAACAAATATAAGTGAAGCAAAAGAGCATTCTACAAATGGTGGTTTTCTATGTGAAGAGAAACAGGCAATCCAAACTTCAAAAGATATAAGTGAAGCACATGAAGCATTCTATAAAGCCATACTCAAAAGATATAAGTGAAGTGCAATGAGCATTATATAAATCAACCAAGGACTATCTCATACCGGCATGGTGTATGAAATAAAAGTGAAAACTAAATGCAAACGACGCTCCAAGATTTACGCATATCATGTGACGAATAAAAATGTAGCTCCAAGTAAAATTATCGATGATTGTTAAAAGAAAGAGGGGATGCCTTCCGGGGAATCCCCAAGCTTGGTTGCTTGGGAGTCCTTGAATATTTCCTTGGGGTTCCTCGGGCATCCCCAAGCTTAGCCTCTTTCCACTCCTTATTCCTTCATCCATCGTGATCTCTCCCAAAACTTGAAAACTTCAATCACACAAAACTTAACAGAAAGTTCGGTAAGATCCGTTAGTATAATAAAGCAAATCACTACTCTAAGTACTGTTGCAAACCAATTCATATTTTATTTTTGCATTGTAGATACTGTAATATAAGTTTTTCATGGCTTAATCCACTGATAGAAATCGATAGTTTCACCAAAACAAGCAAACTATGCATCAAAAACAGAATCGGTCTTAAACAGGACAGTCTGTAGTAATCTGAACATCCACCATACTTATGGTACTCCAAAAATTCTGAAAAATTTAGGAAAAATAAAAAAAATTATATAAAGACAGTGCAAAAAGTTTAATAACCGTTTGACGTTCCAGTAAGAAATGTAAAATCGCGCACTACAGCCAAATTTCTGTTCTGCACCGCACAAACCAACAAGCAATGTAAACATCCTAAAGACAAATCTTGGCAAATTATTTTTATAATACAACGGAATTGTATAAGGGGATAATTATTTTTGTTGAAAATTTTCTATAATCAAGATTCACAAAGTTTCCGTGAGCATGAACAAAGTTCAAGGAGCTCCCCCACTTCAACAATGCTTGTCTCTCTCACTTTCACTTTCCTTTTTGAAAAGTTTTGGGTTCCGCTCTTTATTTTTTTGTTTTTAAACTATATAAAAGCACTCAACATAAATAAATGACTATCTAAAACTTCTGGGTTGTCTCCCTGGCAGTGCTTTCTTTAAAGCCATTAAGCTAGGCATGTTGGGGATCGTTGCTGAAATAAAAAAATTCTATGCATCACCAAGATCAATCTATGGAGTTTACTAGCAATGAGAGGGGAGTGCATCTTCATACCTTTGAAGTTTGCGATGCGGAAGCGTTGCAAGAACGCAGTCGGTGGAGTCATACACGAAGCGATTTAGATCGCGGCCGATTCCGATCTAAGCACCGAACAACGGTGCCTCCGCGTTCAACACACGTGCAGCCCGGTGACGTCTCCCGCGCCTTGATCCAGCAAGGAGAGAGGGAGAGGTTGGGGAAGACTCCGTCCAGCAACAACACGACGGCGTGTTGGTGGTGGAGGAGCGTGGCACTCCAGCAGGGCTTCGCCAAGCACCGCGAGAGACGAGGAGGGAGAGGGGTAGGGTTGCGCCAGGAGAAGGGGTACGGTTGCCCTCCCATCCCCACTATTTATAGGGGGAAGGGGAGAGGGGGTCGGCCCCCTAGATCCATCTAGAGGGGGCGGCGGCCCCTCGGGGGGACAGCGGCCCCCTTAGGGTTTCCAACTAGGGGGGGCGCCCGTCCCCCGGGGGGGCAGCGGCCCCCTAGGGTTTCCAACCCTAGGCGCCTTGGGCCCTTGGGGGGCGCACCAGCCCACTAAGGGGCTGGTTTCCACCCAACTACAGCCCATTAGGTCCTTCGGGGCAGGTGGATCCTCCCGGTGGACCCCTGGAACCCCTTCGGTGGTCCCGGTACAATACTGATAAACCTCGAAACCTTTCCGGTGACTGAAACTGGACTTCCCATATATAAATCTTTACCTCTGGACCATTCCGGAACTCCTCATGACGTCCGGGATCTCATCCGGGACTCCGAACAACTTTCGGTAACCACATACAATTCCCATTACAACTCTAGCGTCACCGAACCTTAAGTGTGTAGACCCTACGGGTTCGGGAACTATGCAGACATGACCGAGACCGGCCAATAACCAACATCGGGATCTGGATACCCATGTTGGCTCCCACATGTTCCACGATGATCTCATCGGATGAACCATGATGTCAAGGATTAAATCAATCCTGTATACGATTTCCTTTGTCTACCGGTATAGCACTTGCCCGAGATTCGATCATCGGTATACCGATACCTTGTTCAATCTCGTTACAGCAAGTCTCTTTACTCGTTCTGTAACACATCATCCCGTGATCAACTCCTTGATCACACTGAGCTCTTTATGATGATGTCCTACCGAGTGGGCCCAGAGAAACCTCTCTATCATACGGAGTGACAAATCCCAGTCTCGATTCGTGCCAACCCAACAGATACTTTCGGGGATACCCGCAGTGTACCTTTATAGCCACCCAGTTACGTTGTGACGTTTGGCACACCCAAAGTACTCATACGGTATCCGGGAGTTTCATAATCTCATGGTCTAAGGAAAAAGATACTTGACATTAGAAAAGCTTTAGCAGATGAACTACACGATCTTGTGCTATTCTTAGGATTGGGTCTTGTCCATCACATCATTCTCCTAATGATGTGATCCCGTTATCAATGACATCCAATGTCCATGGTTAGGAAACCGTAACCATCTATTGATCAATGAGCTAGTCAACTAGAGGCTCACTAGGGACATGTTGTGGTCTATGTATTCACACATGTATTACGATTTCCGGATAACACAATTATAGCATGAACAATAGACAATTATCATGAACAAGGAAATATAATAATAACCATTTTATTATTGCCTCTAGGGCATATTTCCAACAAGGCATATAGTGCTCAAGTAATGAATCCACCCGGATCCCAAGGTATATCAAAGCCAATTTTAATTAACAATGATTTGTGATTTAGTAGTGAGCACAAAGCAACATATAGCATGTAATGACGAAGTCTATGTAGCGACCAGACCTCAAACAGTCTGATCTCTGTGCTCCAGTGTCATCCCTGGATCAGTAATGCTGACACCACACAGTACTCGGAGGATTTATAACAGAGGAGCAATCACACACTTATTACATCGAGTGTCTCAAAAGAGAACTTATTACAATAAGTATGGCTTAAGGCCATCTAATAACGATAACAGCGGAAGGCTTGGAAGATAAGTGAGTCCATCAACTCCAACGGCATCACTGAGTATAGGACCACGACCTAAAAACTCCTTAATCGTCGTTTGAAAAGTCTGCAACATTAACGTTGCAGCCCGAAAACGGGTCAGCACATGGAATATGCTGGCAAGGTAACACATAGAGAGTAATGGAATGAAACAGCTATACTATATGCATATTTGGCTGGTGGAAAGCTCTATGGTTACAGTTTTGCGTAAAGCCAATTTTTCCCTACTTCAAAGGAATAAAATTTTATTACTATCATGGTGGTTGTTAAACATTGAGAATGGTTGACAGCATTCTCAATCCCAATTAAGCATCATCATTAAACATAACCCAACAAAATTAATTTAGAGTAACATGTTGAGATTCACATGAAAATCCAAGTACTAGATACTCAAGATGTCCATAATCGGGGACACGGCTAATCATGATTAGTTTATTATACTCTGCAGAGGTTTGCGCACTTTTCCCCACAAGACTCGATCGCCTCCGTTTGGTTTCTCGCACTACAGGGTGTTTGAGAAGACGGATGACCGAGACATAGTCTTTCAGAAGCACTAGCACCTTACGATGGGTAGACCGTACCACCTACATCCCCTACATCTGTTAGTCTACCACTGTAAGAGTTCGCACGACTTAGTCAACTATGCTAGAGCTCATAATAGCTTGTGGCTGCACATGGAAGTTTCTAGTATGAATAGTCTCATGATCCCTTTGAGCCTGGGTGGCGGTCCAAAAGAAAACAGGCAAGTCCTGGAATACCCAGGTGCCTCAGTCCACCCAGATGTGTGTTTAAGTTGCCACCTTAAATAAACCATTAATTAACAATCTTACATCTGTCATGGATTTCACTCACCCAATCCACGTCTACTAGCATAGCATGGCACAATAAGCAAACGTAGAAGTAACTCCCAAAGGTTTGATAATACAACAGGTAATAGGTACTACCTCATCTACTTCCCATCCCACAATTTAATTAGATCCTAATCATGCAATGTGTGAGGATTGATCTAATGCAATAAAACTGGGTAGTAGAAAAGGTATGATCAAAGTGTTACTTGCCTTGCTAATGATCCGCGAAACCTAACGATTTGAAATAACATGCGGCGCACTCAGGGTACTCTACTGCAGACAAACAAACAAGCATACAATAAGTACTCATCTAATGCACAGGTAAAACTCAAATAAGAGATCTAACCAGAAGGTTCAACTTAAGAACTCCGGTTGGCAAAAAGAATCAAATCGAACGAAGCAACGAAAGTCAAACGGCGAAAGAAAACAACTTCGTTCTACTAATCTGGATCTAGGGCAAATTTTACAGTAACAAAAACTTGTTTAAGTTGGTTAAACGGATAGAGGGCTTCGAGACGAAACTCTAGATGCTTGAATCACCTGATTCTGATAAACGAGCGAAAAGTTAAACTAAAACGAAAATCGGATCAGGAATCGCGATCAGAAAAATCACGGATTTAATCCGAGAAAAAGAAAAACGATGAACACCGATATTTTTTCTCTTTTTTTTCGGCATGGAAATCGAGGCGCAATGAACCTCAGGCGGCGGAATCCGGCGGCATGCGCGGATCGAGGCGGGGCTGATGGGCTGGGGCGGCTCGGGGCGGCGCTATTTAAAGGCTGCCCCCGGGCGGTGTCCCGCTCGGGTACGGCCCGAAGTCGGTTCGTTTTTTTTTAATTATTCTGCTCGGAAGAAAAATAAAAAGAAATACTAAACAGACTCCAAAAATTCCGAAATAAATTTTCACGGGCTTCTAAAATCAAGCCGCACAAGGTGAACATTTATTTGGGCCCTAAATGCAATTTTGAAAAACGCACGTTTTTCCTAAATTCAAAAAAAACACCGAAAAACTCCGAAATAAAATCTTATTTGATTTTATTATTAAATCCTCAATATTTCTTTATTTTGGGAAAGTCATTTTATTCCCTCTCTCATATTTTTGTAATAGAAATAATTGATGATAAAATAAATAAAATCAAATGATCCTATTCTCAAAATTTGAGAGAACTCAAATATGAAAATAACGAAATCCCCAACTCTCTCCATGGGTCATTGAGTTGCGTAGAATTTCTAGGATCAACCAAAATGCAAAATAAAAATATGATATGCATGATGATCTAATGTATAACATTCCAAATTGAAAATTTGGGATGTTACAAACCTACCCCCCTTAAGATGAATCGCGCCCTTGAGATTCGGGTTAGCTAGAAAATAGGTGAGGGTGGTCTTTGAGTAAATCTTCCTCTCGCTCCCAGGTGGCTTCATCCTCTGAGTGGTGGCTCCACTGAACTTTGCAAAACTTGATAACCTTGCTGCGAGTGACTCGACTGGCAAACTCGAGGATCTTAATTGGCTTCTCCTCGTAGGTCAAATCGTTATCCAACTGAATAGTTTCCAAAGGCACTGTATCTCTCAACGGTATGTCAGCCATCTCCGCGTGACATTTCTTTAACTGAGAAATGTGGAACACATCATGAACTCCTGACAATCCTTCGGGCAATTCCAACTTGTAGGCCACTTCTCCCATACGCTCCAAAACTCGATATGGTCCTACAAATCGTGGTGCTAACTTCACTTTAACTCCAAAACGCTTTGTTCCTCGAAGTGGTGATACTCGAAGATAAGCTCTATCTCCAACTTCGTAAACTGTCTCCTTGCGTTTAGAACTCGCATAACTCTTCTGTCCGGACTGGGCTACCTTGAGCCTATCGCGAATCAATTTCACCTTCTGTTCAGACTCCTTAATCAAGTCAAGTCCAAACAACTGGAGGTCTCCAACTTCGTCCCACGACAGCGGTGTCCTGCACCTCCTTCCGTACAAAGCTTCGAAAGGGGCCATCTTTAAACTGGTTTGATAACTGTTGTTGTAAGAGAACTCTGCATATGGCAAATTACCGTCCCAACTAGATCCGTAATCTAGCGCACAAGCTCTCAGCATATCCTCCAAAATCTGATTGACTCTCTCGGTCTGTCCATTTGTCTGTGGATGAAAAGCTGTACTGAATTCTAGCCTGGTACCCAAAGTTTTGTGCAACTGCTTCCAGAACTTTGAGGTAAACTGGGTTCCTCTATCTGATACGATACTCCTTGGAACTCCATGCAGACATATGATCCTGGTCGTGTATATCTTTGCCAACTTAGCACCGGTGTAAGTGGTCTTTACTGGGATGAAATGAGCTACTTTCGTCAATCGATCAACTACAACCCAAATCGAGTCATAGCCTGAACGAGTCCTGGGCAATCCCGTGATAAAATCCATGCCTAACTTATCCCACTTCCATTCGGGTATCGGAAATGGTTGTAACAATCCCGCTGGCTTCTGATGCTCTGCCTTTACTCTCTGACATACATCACAAACTGCTACATACTCCGCAATATCCTTTTTCATTCCGGTCCACCAGAAAATATCCTTCAAATCCAAATACATCTTGGTATTTCCTGGGTAAATCGAATACGGTGAGTCGTGTGCCTCTTGCAAAATCAACTTCCTGATCTCTGGGTCATTGGGCACGTAAACACGGTCTTCAAACCATAGGGTATCGTGCTCATCCTCACGAAATCCTTTAGCTTTTCCTTTGCTCAGCTTCTCCTTTATAGCGGCAATCTCTTTGTCGGCTTTCTGAGCTTCCTTGATTTTATCCATCAAGGTTGACTGAATCTCCAATGCTGCTACATAGCCTCTCGGAACTATTTCCAAAAATAGTTCACGAAGATTTTCTGCTAACTCCTTGGGTATTTCTCCCGTCATTAATGTATTGACATGGCTCTTACGGCTTAATGCGTCAGCTACTACCTTAGCCTTCCCGGGGTGATAATGCAATTTCATATCATAATCCTTGATAAGCTCCAACCATCTCCTTTATCTGAGATTTAATTCCTTCTGTGTGAAAATGTACTTCAAACTCTTATGATCCGTGTACACCTCACAATGGTTTCCAATGAGGAAATGTCTCCATGTCTTCAATGCATGCACTACGGCTGCTAACTTCAAATCATGTGTAGCATAATTCAACTCATGAGGCTTCAGTTGTCTTGAGGCATATGAAACAACTCTTCCTTCCTGCATAAGCACTGCTCCAAGTCCTCGACGTGAAGCGTCGCAATACACCTCATAATCCTTGGTCTGGTCTGGCAAAATCAACACTGGTGAGGTAACCAAATGTTTCTTCAACTCCTGGAAACTAGCCTCACATTCCTCTATCCATATGAACTTGGTATCTTTCTTCAACAACTCAGTCATAGGCTTCGCAATCTTTGAGAAATTCTCAATAAATCTCCGGTAGTATCCTGCGAGTCCAAGAAAACTCCGGATCTCTCCAACTATTGTTGGGGCTTCCCACTTGGTCACGGTTTCAACTTTAGCGGGATCTACTGCTATACCTTCTCCTGATATAACGTGTCCGAGGAATCCTACTTCCTTCAACCAAAACTCACATTTGCTGAACTTGGCATATAATTGATGTTCTCTGAGCTTTCGAAGTACCAAATGCAAATGCTCCTTATGCTCCTCTTCATTCTTCGAATAAACCAGGATATCATCAATGAACACTACGATGAACTTATCCAAAAACTCCATAAACACTTTGTTCATCATGTTCATAAAATAGGCAGGTGTGTTAGTCAGACCAAATGACATAACAGTATACTCGTACAGCCCATACCTGGTAGTAAAAGTTGTCTTAGGAATATCCTGTTCTCGAATCTTCAACTGGTGGTATCCTGATCACAGATCGATCTTGGAAAATACCTTAGCTCCTTGCAATCGATCAAACAGATCATTGATCATTGGTAGCGGGTACTTGTTCTTGATCGTTACTTCATTCAATCCTCGATAATCAACAACCATCCTTAACGATCCATCTTTCTTCTCCACTAGTAGTACTGGCGATCCCCAAGGCGAAGAACTTGGGCGAATATATCCCTTATCCAGTAACTCTTTAATCTGCTTCTTAATTTCCACCAAATCCTTTGCTGGCATCATATATGGTCTCTTTGATATTGGCCCTGTGCCTGGCAATAGCTCAATCAAAAACTCAATATTTCTATCCGGTGGCATGCCTGGCAACTCCTCTGGAAATACATCAGGGAAATCCCTTACCACTGGTACTTCCTCCTGCACAACTCCTGTTAGGCAATTTACTTGAGTCCTCTTTGGCACATGCCGGGATACATACTTGATCCTTCTCCCTTCTGGTGTGGTAAGCAAAATTGACTTACTAGCACACTCAATATTCCCTTCATACTTTGATAACCAATCCATGCCTAATATCACAACCAATCCTTGAGATTCCAATACTATTAGGTCTGAGGGAAAAACATAGTTACCAATCCTTAATGGTAACCGATCACACCATAGACTAGCCACATACTCTGCTCCGGGCGAGGTTACTAACATGGGTGACCTAAGGGCTTGGGTTGGTAGGTTATACTTATACACAAATCCCCTTGAGATGTATGAATGCGATGCACCAGTATCAAAAAGAACGAGTGCAGTAATTGACTTAACCAAAAACTTACCTATTACTGCATCGGGCTGAGCTTCAACCTCCTCCACGCTAACATGGTTCACCTGTCCCCTGTTGAAAGGGTTCGGCTTCTTCCCAGAACTTCCATTGCTATTTCCATTTTGTAATTCAGGACATTCATTGGCATAATGTCCTGTCTTCGAACACTTAAAGCAAGTGACTTGGATTAGGTCCTTCTTGGCTGGGGTTGAGGGGTTGGTGTGGTTCTGGCTGTTGCTTCCTCCGTTGCCATTACCATTCTTGGTGCCATTGTGATTGTGCGTGCTACCTACTCCATGGGTATGCTGAAAATGTCCTCCTGGTCTAGGGGTAAAACGTGGCTTCTGCTGAGCTCCTGAATTGTACTTCCCTTGTCCATACTTCCTCTTGCGGTTCTCAATTTGCTGCTACTTCCCTTCAATCATAAGAGCACGATCTACCAACTCCTGGTAGTTGTTGAAGGTGGCTACCATCAACTGCATGCTCAATTCATCATTCAGTCCTTCCAGAAACTTCTCCTGCTTTGCTGCATCCGTAGCGACGTCATCCGGGGCATAACGTGCTAGCTTACTAAATTCCTCCACATACTGGCCAACTGTCCTTCCTCCTTGGCGCAAGTTGCGAAACTCACGCTTCTTCATGGCCATAGCTCCTGCTGAAACATGGGCAGTACGAAAAGCCTGCTGAAACTGGTCCCATGTGACAGTGTCGACTGGGAAAGTGGCTGTGAAATTCTCCCACCATGATGCTGCGGGTCCTTCTAACTGATGTGCGGCAAACTTCACCTTCTCCGCATCTGTGCATCCTGCTGTGGTCAACTCCCTAGCTGTCTTGCGGAGCCAATCATCTACTACTATCGGTTCGGTGCTACTGGAAAACACCGGCGGATTCAGCCTAAGAAAACGGGCTAAGTGGTCAACAGGTGGTGGTGGTGGTGGTGGGCTGTTGTTGTTCCCCTGATTCTGATTCTGGACTAGCAACTGCATCAATGTGTTCTGCTGCTGGATCAACTGGGTGAGCTCCGGTGGAAAGGCAAATCCGGGGTCACGTCTCGGAGGCATCTAAGGGTTTAGAAAAGATGAGATATAAGAATAGAGGGGGTCTAAAGAGAAAACACTACCCATATGCACATGAGGCAAAAGCAAACAATTCACTTCATTCAATCAAACAAAGGCATACAATCGATCTATCTATCGCAAAAGTGCTCGGACTACTATATTTACATGGTGGACTACTACTACTGATGAGGTGGTCTACTAGAAATATTCTACGGTCGTTGACTCCATAATATCTGCTCCAGCTTCATCAACATAGTCATCATCGCTACTATCTGCTTCCGAGTCGGTGCCTTCGATAATGATGTAGTCTTCTGGGCTAATTTCCTGGGGTTCTTCGTCTTCATCTACTGGCGTAGGGTCTTCCATAAATATTCCAATCTTCTTGATCATGTCGTCATTCTTCTCCACCAATACTTCAATTTCCTCTTCATAATCTTCACGTGTAGCCTTGAGTTCTTCCTCCAGTTCCTTGATTCTAGTCTTTGCCTTCTTTAGGTCTATCATGTCGGCGCACATCTGGTTCTCCTGTCGTCGAATGTGCTGGTTTAGCTCCTGGATAAAAGCTGCGATTGATCTATCCTTCCTGGTGCTGATCATCTCCCAGTGTTCATCTCGGCGCCCACAAATCTGGTAGATAGTATCCTTGAGATCCTTGCGGTAGACTTCTCCAATGCGTCTCATGGCGATGTGAGCTGCCATGCTCTTTCCTAGACTCCAAGTTGGTGCATCAAAAGAAAACTCTATGGGCTCAGTGACTGGCATGAACGTCCTTCCTGGAACTTGAACTTGAATCATCCAGCGCTCTTCTTCAGGTAAAGTGGCGTTGTAGGTTCCCGTGAAGCTTGGTACTCCTATGTTCAGGTATCTAGTGACTTCCTTCAAGTGTCGTCCAAAGGGTGTATCTTCATCCGGTTGCGTGAACTTGTTCCTTGTATCCGCCATCCTAAATAGTAGAAAAGATGAGAGGTCAGAAGAGGAGAGAGTGAATAGTGATCTAGGTCTTTTAGCTTAGTGCTCGTGTCCTACAGTCAGCGTGTACTCTGATACCATCTCTGTAGCGACCAGACCTCAAACAGTCTGATCTCTGTGCTCCGGTGTCATCCCTGGATCAGTAATGCTGACACCACACAGTACTCGGAGGATTTATAACAGAGTAGCGATCACACACTTATTACATCGAGTGTCTCAAAAGAGAACTTATTACAATAAGTATGGCTTAAGGCCATCTAATAACGATAACAGCGGAAGGCTTGGAAGATAAGTGAGTCCATCAACTCCAACGGCATCACTGAGTATAGAACCATGACCTAAAAACTCCTTAACGTTGCAGACTTTTCAGACGATGATTAAGGAGTTTTTAGGTCGTGGTCCTATACTTAGTGATGCCGTTGGAGTTGATGGACTCACTTATCTTCCAAGCCTTCCGCTGTTATCGTTATTAGATGGCCTTAAGCCATACTTATTGTAATAAGTTCTCTTTTGAGACACTCGATGTAATAAGTGTGTGATTGCTACTCTGTTATAAATCCTCCGAGTACTGTGTGGTGTCAGCATTACTGATCCAGGGATGACACCGGAGCACAGAGATTAGACTGTTTGAGGTCTGGTCGCTACAGTCTAACTCTCTTCCTATGCATCGGCATGTCATAAAAGAACAATTCATGCACACATAGTAAAGGCCAATGCATAGTATAAATAGTTTCTTGCAATTTTATCATATTGGAAACATGGAGAGGCGGAGATGTAGTTCCTCTCTCATAATAATTGCAAGTAGGAGCAGCAAGCACATGCATATTATATCTATCAAAATCATCATGTGTAGTAGTGAAACACAGCCCATCAATATAATCCTTAATAAGGGCAAACTTCTCCGATATAGTGTAGTCGAGAGAATTCAAATAGATAATAGGACTATCATGCGTGGGTGCAATAGCAACGATTTGATGTTTAACATAAGGAACTATAGCAAGTTCATCTCCATAAGCATAATTCATATTGGCATCTTGGCCACAAGCATAGCAAGCATCATCAAAAAGGGGTATTTCAAAAGAATCAACGGAATCATAACAATCATCATAGCAATCATCGTTCGGTAAGCACGAAGGGAAATTAAACAATGTATGAGTTGAAGAGTTACTCTCATTAGAAGGTGGGCACGCATAGCTAATCCGCTCTTCCTCCTTTTATTCTTCGCTCTCCTCATCATCTTTTTCATCCAATGAACTCACAGTTTCATCAATTTCTTCTTCCATAGACTCCTGCAAAATATTAGTCTCTTCTCAGACAGTGGAGACTTTCTCAATAAATTCATCAATATCATAATTGAATTCATAATTTTCATAGCAATATTTAAGTATAGCAAAAAAATTAGGTCTGTAAACAGCATCATCAAGATCTTCACACTCTTTAAACAAAGATTCAATTTCATAAGCACCCATAAAGCAACGAATTCTTCTATTTGTTCCACATCATAGTAATCATATATACCATTAGCATAATAAGCTAAGGTTTCATTATCATTAAATTCACATGAAAAGGGAAGGTGTGGAGCCTTCATCCTAGAGCAACAAGTATAATCATATCTCAAGCATAGTTGCCGAGCATACCAATGCAACATATGAATTTGATCCCACAATAGTTTCCCTTTTGAGTCAAGCGATGATCCCTAAAGTATTCACGTTGTTCCAACGTTACTCCCATTATAAAGTTGAATGGGGTTTTCTCATGATTATCAAAGTAGTACATAATATCTTTCACATAATGAGCATCGAGGGTTTTAGGAGGTTCCCCATCTCCATGAGTAGCAAGTAAACCTAAATTTTTTGGTATTTCGTGTTCCATATCCATAACTAAAGATAGAGAACAACTTAGAACAACAAATAAAAGTTACTTAGTGATAAAGCAAACAAGCACACACGAGAATATTCACCCCACGCTATAACTCCCCGACAACGGCGCCAGAAAAAGGTCTTGATAACCCACAAGTATAGGGGGTCAATTGTAGCCTCTTTCGATAAGTAAGAGTGTCGAACCCAACGAGGAGCTAAAGGTAGAACAAATATTCCCTCAAGTTCTATCGACCACCAATACAACTCTGTGCACGCTTAACGTTCGCTTTACCTAGAACAAGTATGAAACTAGAAGTGCTTTGTAGGTGTTCTTGGATAGGTTTGCAAGATAATAAGAGCGCGTAAATAAAAAGTAGTGGTTGTTTAGATGAAGACACAACTAAGTTAGTTTTAGTAGAGAGCTTTTTGTCACGAGAAAGTTATTTGTCCCTAGGCAATCGATAACTAGACCGGTAATCACTATTGCAATTTTATTTGAGGGAGAGGCATAAGCTAACATACTTTGTTTTCTTGGATCATATGCACTTATGATTGGAACTCTAGCAAGCATCCGCAACTACTAAAGATCATTAAGGTAAAACCCAACCATAGCATTATAAGGCATCAAGTCCTCTTTATTAATTACCATACGCAAACAACCTACTTACTCGGGTCTGTGCTTCTGTCACTCACGCTACCCACCATAAGCAAATCATGAACATATTGCAAACCCTACAGCGGGGATTCCTCATGCTTGTGTGACACGGAGAGCACCATAGGACATCACCAATAATAAAACATGCAACTCAAACCAATCACGATCATCAATTAACCCATAGGACAAAACGGATCTACTCAAACATCATAGGATAGCCATACATCATTGGGAAATAATATATAGCGTTGAGCACCATGTTTAAGTAGAGATTACAGCGGGTAAAAGAGGGGTTACACCGCTGCATAGAGGGGGGAAGAGTTGGTGATGACGGCGGTGAAGTTGTTGTTGTAGATTGCGGTGATGATGATGGCCCCGGCGGCGTTCCGGCGCCACCGGGAGAGAGGGGGAGAGAGCCCCCCCCCTTCTTCTTCTTCTTCTTCTTCCTCCTTGACCTTCCCCCTAGATGGGAGAAGGGTTTCCCCTCTGGTCCATGGCCTCCATGGCGGCGGAGGGGCGAGAGCCCCTCCGATATTGGATTTGTCTCTCTGTTCTCTTTGTTTCTGCGTTCCCAGATTCTTCCCTTTCACCATTTCTTAAATTCTCGAAGATCCATAACTTCGATTGGGATAAATTTTGGACACGTTTTTATTTGGATATTAGCTTTCTTGCAGCGAAAGAAGGGCACCAACCGCCTTACGGGGTGGCCACGAGGGCCCACGGCACGCCTGACCCCCTGGGGCACGTCCCCCTGCCTCGTGGCCCCCTCGACCATCGTCTTGTGTTGATTCTTCTTCCCAAAAATCACATACATTCCAAAAAAATCTCCGTCAGTTTTTATCCCGTTTGGACTCCGTTTGATATGGATTTTCTGCGAAACAAAAAACATGCAATAAACAGGAACTAGCACTGGGCACTGGATCAATATGTTAGTCCCAAAAATAGTATAAAAAGTTGCCAAAAGTATATGAAAGTTGTATAATATTGGCATGGAACAATCAAAAATTATAGATACAACGGAGACATATCAGGCTCCCGCTCCACATGGTCTCTAGCGACTCGCCAAACGTGTCATGCGCTCCCAGTAACATTCATACCTGAAAATTTTCTGGACCTTTTGCGAAGTCTGAACCGGCTCAAGTTGCAATCTAATAGGACAGTGATCAAATGAGGCTCCTGCTTCATGGATTAGATTTGCAGGGGGGAAGAGTATGCTCCAGTCTGAGCTTGCCAGAGCCCTATCTAGGCGCACTTGGCAGTACCTGCCCCAGAGGTCTTTTTCTCATAAGTCCACGATTTCCCGTGGTAGCCAAGGTCGTTTAACGCACAAACTTCCATTGCATCCCTGAAGCCCTGGATCTGAGCCCTCCTTATTTGTCCTGTTGCAACATGTTCGTGCAGATGTAGGACTTCATTGAAGTCATCGATACATGACCATGGCAAGGGATTGACACTGGCTAGTGATTTAAGTACATCCCATGTTCTATACCTCTCTCCGGTCTGTGCTTCACCGTATACACACGTAAGTCTCCACTCCTCGTGGTTAGGAATCAACACTTTTGCATCCACATGATACTCAGAGTAACCAAAAACATCCAGTTTTATTCCACCATTCCAAAAAACACCAATGCCGCCACTACGGCCTGAACTACCAACATAATAAGCATGAGTAAAACCTAAAGTACTAGCAAGACTCTCGACACGTGCCTTTGAGATCTGAGTTTCGATGATACACAACACGGTCGGGGCAAGTTGCTTCGCTAAATCGCGAAGCTCTCGAACTGTCGCGACTTTGCCCGTACCACGACAATGCCAACATAGGACATTCATTGCACCCGGTGATCCTCCCCTCTGGAGGTCTCCGATCAAGCATCAACTTGTTTCTCCATGGTAGTTCCTTTCTTCACACTGTTCTTATTAGTATTGATACGGGTTATCTTTGGATCTTGCGCTGATGATGGACTAGCAGGTATTAACTGAGGGATAGCAGCCAGCATGCTCCCTGAGGCGGGTAGTATAGCGAGAGCTGGTCCGTTTTCTGCTCATTGGCCAATCTCTTCCTATTCTCGCTCACCTCCTCCATAACTGCATCTGATCCCTTAGTCTCTGTATCCTCATATACAACTCCGTCCATATGGCTTCGGGATCCACCCCATCCAGCCTCCCTTCCACCAG
This sequence comes from Triticum dicoccoides, assembly GCF_002162155.2. Classification (NCBI taxonomy): domain Eukaryota; kingdom Viridiplantae; phylum Streptophyta; class Magnoliopsida; order Poales; family Poaceae; genus Triticum; species Triticum dicoccoides. The sequence continues at coordinate 428,451,013 of NC_041392.1, read as the reverse complement.
AACGGCCGCCATGTCAGCCACCATGACGCCCTCTGCTTGAATAGCTCGTTGTTATTTATATTTCCTTATATCATGATAAATTTTTATTATTCATGCTAGAATTGTATTAACCGTAAACTGAGTACATGTGTGAATACATAGACAAATTGAGTGTCACTAGTATGCCTCTACTTGAATAGCTCGTTAATCAAAGATGGTTAAGTTTCCTAGCCATGGGCAAAGAGTTGTCATTTGATTAACGGGATCACATCATTAGAGAATGATGTGATTGACTTGACCCATCCGTTAGCTTAGCACGATGATCGTTTAGTTTGTTGCTATTGCTTTCTCCATAACTTATACATGTTCCTCTGACTATGAGATCATGCAACTCCCGAATACCGGAGGAACACTTAGTGTGCTATCAAACATCACAACATAACTGGGTGACTATAAAGATGCTCCACATGTGTCTCCGATGGTATTTGTTGAGTTGGCATAGATCGAGATTAGGATTTGTCACTCCGAGTATCGTAGAGGTATCTCTAGGCCCTCTCGGTAATGCACATCACTATAAGCCTTGCAAGCAATGTGACTAATGAGTTAATTACAGGATGATGCATTATGGAACGAGTAAAGAGACTTGCTGGTAAGGAGATTGAACTAGGTATTGAGATACCGACGATCGAATCTCGGACAAGTAACATACCGATGACAAAGGGAACAACGTATATTGTTATGCGGTTTGACCGATAAAGATCTTCGTAGAATATGTGGGAGCCAATATGAACATCCAGGTTCCTCTATTGGTTATTGACCGAAGACGTGTCTCGGTCATGTCTACATAGTTCTCGAACCCGTAGGGTCCGCATGCTTAACGTTCGGTGATGATCGGTATTGTGAGTTCGTGTATTTTGATGTACCTAAGGTACTTCCGAGTCCCGGATATGATCACAGACATGCCGAGGACTCTCGAAATGGTCGAGACATAAAGATTGATATATTGGATGGCTATATTCGGACACCGGAAATGTTTCGGCTGATTTCGGAGAAAACTGGAGTGCCGGAGGGTTACCAGAACCCCGCCCGGGGAAAGTTGGGCCTTCATGGGCCATAGGGAAGAGGGGAAGCAGCCCACAAGGGGCAGCCGCGCCCCCTCCCTATAGGGAGTATGAATTGGACTAGGGAGGGGGCGCCCCCCCCCCTTTCCTTCTCCTCTTCCTCTCCCTTCATTGCTTCCCCTTCCCCTCCTAGTTGGACTAGGAAAGGGTGAGTCCTACTCCTACTAGGAGGAGGACTCCTCCCCTCCTTGGCGCGCCCTAGGGCCGGCCGGCCTCCCCCTTGCTCCTTTATATACAGGGGCAGGGGCACCCTAGAACACACAAGTTGATTGTTTCCAGCCGTGTGTGGTGCCCCCTCCACCATAATCCACCTCGGTCATATCGTCGTAGTGCTTAGGTGAAGCCCTGTGCCGGTAGCTTCATCATCACCGTCATCATGCCATCGTGTTGATGAAGCTCTCCCTCGACACTCTGCCAGATCAAGAGTTCGTAGGACGTCACCGAGCCGAACGTGTGCAGATCGCGGAGGTGTCATACTTCCGGTACTAGGATCGGTCGGATCATGTAGACGTATGACTACATCAACCGCGTTGTCATAACGCTTCCGCTTACGGTCTACGAGGGTATGTGGACAACACTCTTCCCCTCTTGTTGCTATGCATCACCATGATAGATGTTGCGTGTGCGTAGGAATTTTTTTGAAATTACTACGTTCCCCAACAGTGGCATCCGAGCCAGGTCTATGCGTAGATGTTATATGCACGAGTAGAACACAAAGGAGTTGTGGGCATGGGTATATACATATTGCTTGCCGTCACTAGTTGATTCTTGATTCATCGGCTTTGTTGGATGAAGCGGCTCAGACCGACATTACGCGTACGCTTACGCAAGACTGGTTCTACCGACGTGCTTCGCACATAGGTGGCTAGTGGGTGTCAGTTTCTCCAATTTTAGTTGAATCGTATTCAATGAACAAGGTTCTTTCTGAAGATCAAAAAGCAATCACTATACCGCGTTGTGGTTTTTGATGCGTAGGTAAGAACGGTTCTTGCTAAGCCCGTAGCAGCCACGTAAAACTTGCAACAACAAAGTAGAGGACGTCTAACTTATTTTTACAGGGCATGTTGTGATGTGATATGGTCAAGACGTGATGAGATATAAATTGTTGTATGAGATGATCATGTTTTATTAAAGTTATCGGCAACTGGCAGAAGCCTTATGGTTGTCTCTTTATTGCATAAGATGCAAGTGCCATATAATTGCTTTACTCTATCGCTATGCAATAGTTGCAAACGCAATAGTTAGCGAGTCGGTCATATGACAACACGTTGATAGAGATCAAGATGACGGAGATCATGGTGTCATGCCGGTGACGATGGAGATCATGACGGTACTTTGGAGATGGAGATCAAAGGCACAAGATGACGATGGCCATATCATGTCACATATTTTGATTGCATGTGATGTTTATCTTTTATGCATCCTAGTTTGCTTAGTACGACAGTGGCATTATAAGATGAACCCTTACTAAATTTCAAGGTACAAGTGTTCTCCCTGAGTATGCACCGTTGCGACAGTTCGTCGTGCCGAGACACCACGTGATGATCGAGTGTGATAAGCTCTAGGTTCACATACAATGGGTGCAAGCCAGTTTTGCATACGTAGAATACTCGGGTTAAACTTGACGAGCCTAGCATATGCAGATATGGCCTCGGAACACTAAGACCAAAGGTCGAGTGTGAATCATATAGTAGATATGATCAACATAGTGATGTTCACCATTGAAAACTACTCCATCTCACGTAATGACCGGACATGGTTTAGTTGATATGGATCACGCGATCACTTAGATGATTAGAGGGATGTCTATCTAAGTGGGAGTTCTTAAGTAATATGATTAATTGAACCTTAATTTACCATGAACTTAGTCCTGGTAGTATTTGTTGGGTTTTGTAGTAATTTCAAAAAAATTACTACGCACACGCAAGATCATGGTGATGCATAGCAACGAGAGGGGGAGAGTGTGATCTACGTACCCTTGTAGATCGACAACGGAAGCGTTAACTTGGTTGATGTAGTCGTACGTCTCCACGGCCCGACCGATCAAGCACCGAAACTACGACACCTCCGAGTTCTAGCACACGTTCAGCTTGATGACGATCCCCGGACTCCGATCGAGCAAAGTGTCGGGGAAGAGTTCCATCAGCACGATGGCGTGGTGACAATCTTGATGTACTACCATCGCAGGGCTTCGCCTAAGCACCGCTACAATATTATCGAGGACTATGGTGGAAGGGGGCACCGCACACGGCTAAGAATATGATCACGTGGATCAACTTGTGTCTCTAGGGGTGCCCCGTGCCTCCGTATATAAAGGCTCAAAGGGGGGGGGCTGGCCGGCCAAGGGGTGGCGCGCCAGGAGGAGTCCTACTCCTTCCGGGAGTAGGACTCCCCCCCTTTCCTAGTTGGAATAGGATTCACGGAGGGGGGAAAAGAGGAGAGAGAGGAGGAAGGGGGGCCGGCCCCCTCTCCTTGTCCTATTCGGACCAAAGGGGGGGAGGGGCGTGCGGCCCATCTCTAGCCACCTCTCCTCTCTTCCACTAAGGCCCACTAAGGTCCATATACCTCCCGGGGGGTTCCGGTAACCTCCCGGTAATCCAGTAAAATCCCGATTTCACCCAGAACGCTTCCGATATCCAAATATAGGCTTCCAATATATCAATCTTTATGTCTCGACCATTTTGAGACTCCTCGTCATGTCCGTGATCACATCCGGGACTCCGAACAAACTTCGGTACATCAAAATGCATAAACTCATAATATAACTGTCATCGTAACCTTAAGCGTGCGGACCCTACGGGTTCGAGAACAATGTAGACATGACCGAGACACGTCTCCGGTCAATAACCAATAGCGGAACCTGGATGCTCATATTGGCTCCTACATATTCTACGAAGATCTTTTATCGGTCAGACCGCATAACAACATATGTTGTTCCCTTTGTCATCGGTATGTTACTTGCCCGAGATTCGATCGTCGGTATCCAATACCTAGTTCAATCGCGTTACCGGCAAGTCTCTTTACTCGTTCCGTAATACATCATCCCGCAACTAACTCATTAGTTGCAATGCTTGCAAGGCTTCAGTGATGTGCATTACCGAGAGGGCCCAGAGATACCTCTCCGACAATCGGAGTGACAAATCCTAATCTCGAAATATGCCAACCCAACATGTACCTTTGGAGACACCTGTAGAGCTCCTTTATAATCACCCAGTTACGTTGTGACGTTTGGTAGCACACAAAGTGTTCCTCCGGCAAACGGGAGTTGCATAATCTCATAGTCATAGGAACATGTATTAGTCATGAAGAAAGCAATAGCAACATACTAAACGATCGGGTGCTAAGCTAATGGAATGGGTCATGTCAATCATATCATTCAACTAATGATGTGATCCCGTTAATCAAATGACAACTCTTTGTCCATGGTTAGGAAACATAACCATCTTTGATTAACGAGCTAGTCAAGTAGAGGCATACTAGTGACACTCTGTTTGTCTATGTATTCACACATGTATTATGTTTCCGGTTAATACAATTCTAGCATGAATAATAAACTTTTATCATGATATAAGGAAATAAATAATAACTTTATTATTGCCTCTAGGGCATATTTCCTTCAGTCTCCCACTTGCACTAGAGTCAATAATCTAGATTATACTGTAATGATTCTAACACCCATGGAGCCTTGGTGCTGATCATGTTTTGCTCGTGGAAGTGGCTTAGTCAATGGGTTTGCTACATTCAGATCCGTGTGTATCTTGCAAATCTCTATGTCTCCCACCTGGACTAGATCCCGGATGGAATTGAAGCGTCTCTTGATGTGCTTGGTTCTCTTGTGAAATCTGGATTCCTTCGCCAAGGCAATTGCACCAGTATTGTCTCAAAAGATTTTCATTGGACCCGAAGCACTAGGTATGACACCTAGATCGGATATGAACTCCTTCATCCAGACTCCTTTGTTTGCTGCTTCCGAAGCAGCTATGTACTCCGCTTCACATGTAGATCCCGCCACGACGCTTTGTTTAGAACTGCACCAACTGACAGCTCCACCGTTTAATGTAAACACGTATCTGGTTTATGATTTAGAATCGTTCGGATCAGTGTCAAAGCTTGCATCCACGTAACCGTTTACGATGAGCTTTTTGTCACCTCCATATACGAGAAACATATCCTTAGTCCTTTTAAGGTACTTTAGGATGTTCTTGACCGTTGTCCAGTGATCCACTCCTAGATTACTTTGGTACCTCCCTGCTAGACTTATAGCAAGGCACACATCAGGTCTGGTACATAGCATTGCATACATGATAGAGCCTATGGCTGAAGCATAGGGAACATCTTTCATTTTCTCTCTATCTTCTGCAGTGGTCGGGCATTGAGTCTGACTCAACTTCACACCTTGTAACACAGGCAAGAACCCTTTCTTTGCTTGATCCATTTTGAACTTCTTCAAAACTTTGTCAAGGTATGTGCTTTGTGAAAGTCCAATTAAGCGTCTTGATCTATCTCTATAGATCTTAATGCCTAATATGTAAGCAGCTTCACTGAGGTCTTTCATTGAAAAACTCTTATTCAAGTATCCCTTTATGCTATCCAGAAATTCTATATCATTTCCAATCAGTAATATGTCATCCACATATAATATCAGAAATGCTACAGAGCTCCCACTCACTTTCTTGTAAATACAGGCTTCTCCGAAAGTCTGTATAAAACCAAATGCTTTGATCACACTATCAAAGTGTTTATTCCAACTCCGAGAGGCTTGCACCAGTCCATAAATGGATCGCTGGAGCTTGCACACTTTGTTAGCTCCCTTTGGATCGACAAAACCCTCTGGTTGCATCATATACAACTCTTCTTCCAGAAATCCATTCAGGAATGCAGTTTTGGCATCCATCTGCCAAATTTCATAATCATAAAATGCGGCAATTGCTAACATGATTCGGACAGACTTAAGCATCGCTACGGGTGAGAAGGTCTCATCGTAGTCAATCCCTTGAACTTGCCGAAACCCTTTTGTGACAAGTCGAGCTTTGTAAACAGTAATATTACCGTTGGTGTCAGTCTTCTTCTTGAAGATCCATTTATTCTCAATTGCTTGCCGATCATTGGGCAAGTCAACCAAAGTCCACACTTTGTTCTCATACATGGATCCCATCTCAGATTTCATGGCTTCAAGCCATTTTGCGGAATCTGGGCTCACCATCGCTTCTTCATAGTTCGTAGGTTCATCATGATCTAGTAGCATGACTTCCAGAACAGGATTACCGTACCACTCTGGCGCGGATCTCACTCTGGTTGATCTACGAGGTTCAGTAGTGTCTTGTTCTGAAGTTTCATGATCATGATCATTAGCTTCCTCACTAATTGGTGTAGGTGTCACAGAAACAGTTTTCTGTGATGCACTACTTTCCAATAAGGGAGCGGGTACAGTTACCTCATCAAGTTCTACTTTCCTCCCACTCACTTCTTTCGAGAGAAACTCCTTCTCCAGAAAGTTTCCGAACTTAGCAACAAAAGTCTTGCCTTCGGATCTGTGATAGAAGGTGTATCCAATAGTCTCCTTTGGATATCCTATCAAGACACATTTCTCTGATTTGGGTTCGAGCTTATCAGGTTGAAGCTTTTTCACATAAGCATCGCAGCCCCAAACTTTCAGAAACGACAACTTTGGTTTCTTGCCAAACCATAGTTCATAAGGCGTCGTCTCAACGGATTTTGATGGTGCCCTATTTAACGTGAATGCGGCCGTCTCCAAAGCATAACCCCAAAACGATAGCGGTAAATCAGTAAGAGACATCATAGATCGCACCATATCTAGTAAAGTACGATTACGATGTTCGGACACACCATTACGTTGTGGTGTTCCGGGTGGCGTGAGTTGCGAAACTATTCCGCATTGTTTCAAATGTACACCAAACTCGTAACTCAAATATTCTCCTCCACATCAGATCATAGAAACTTTATTTTCTTGTTACGATGATTTTCAACTTCACTCTGAAATTCTTTGAACTTTTCAAATGTTTCAGACTTATGTTTCATTAAGTAGATATACCCATATCTGCTTAAGTCATCTGTGAAGGTGAGAAAATAACGATATCCGCCACGAGCCTCAATATTCATCGGACCACATACATCTGTATGTATGATTTCCAACAAATCTGTTGCTCTCTCCATAGTACCGGAGAACGGCGTTTTAGTCATCTTGCCCATGAGGCACGGTTCGCAAGTGCCAAGTGATTCATAATCAAGTGGTTCCAAAAGTCCATCAGTATGGAGTTTCTTCATGCGCTTTACACCAATATGACCTAAACGGCAGTGCCACAAATAAGTTGCACTATCATTATCAACTCTGCATCTTTTGGCTTCAACATTATGAATATGTGTGTCACTACTATCAAGTTTCAATAAGAATAGACCATTCTTCAAGGGTGCATGACCATAAAAGATATTACTCATATAAATAGAACAACCATTATTCTCTGATTTAAATGAATAACCGTCTCGCATCAAACAAGATCCAGATATAATGTTCATGCTTAACACTGGCACCAAATAACAATTATTTAGGTCTAATATTAATCCCGAAGGTAGATGTAGAGGTAGCGCGCCGACTGCGATCACATCGACTTTGGAACCGTTTCCCACGTGCATCGTCACCTCGTCCTTAGCCAATCTTCGCTTAATCCGTAGTCAATGTTTCGAGTTGCAAATATTAGCAACAGAACCAGTATCAAATACCCAGGTGCTACTGCGAGCATTAGTAAGGTACACATCAATAACATGTATATCACATATACCTTTGTTCACCTTGCCATCCTTCTTATCCGCCAAATACTTGGGGCAGTTCCGCTTCCAGTGACCAGTCTGCTTGCAGTAGAAGCACTCAGTTTCAGGCTTAGGTCCAGACTTGGGTTTCTTCTCTTGAGCAGCAACTTGCTTGTTGTTCTTCTTGAAGTTCCCCTTCTTCTTCCCTTTGCCCTTTTTCTTGAAACTAGTGGTCTTGTTGACCATCAACACTTGATGCTCCTTCTTGATTTCTACCTCTATAGCTTTCAGCATTGCGAAGAGCTCGGGAATAGTCTTATTCATCCCTTGCATATTATAGTTCATCAGGAAGCTCTTGTAGCTTGGTGGAAGTGATTGGAGAATTCTGTCAATGACGCTATCATCCGGAAGATTAACTCCGAGTTGAATCAAGTGATTACAATACCCAGACATCTTGAGTATATGCTCACTGACAGAACTGTTCTCCTCCATCTTGCAGCTATAGAACTTATTGGAGACTTCATATCTCTCAATCCGGGCATTTGCTTGAAATATTAACTTCAACTCCTGGAACATCTCATATGCCCCATGACGTTCAAAACGTCGTTGAAGTCCCGGTTCTAAGCCGTAAAGCATGGCACATTGAACTATCGAGTAGTCATCAGCTTTGCTCTGCCAGATGTTCATAACATCTGGTGTTGCTCCAGCAGCAGGCCTGGCACCCAGCGGTGCTTCCAGGACGTAATTCTTCTGTGCAGCAATGAGGATAATCCTCAAGTTACGGACCCAGTCCGTGTAATTGCTACCATCATCTTTCAACTTTGCTTTCTCAAGGAACGTATTAAAATTCAACAGAACAACAGCACGGGCCATCTATCTACAATCAAACATACATAAGCAAGATACTATCAGGTACTAAGTTCATGATAAATTTAGGTTCAATTAATCATATTACTTAAAGAACTCCCACTTAGATAGACATCCCTCTAATCCTCTAAGTGATTACGTGATCCAAGTCAACTAAACCATGTCCGATCATCACGTGAGATGGAGTAGTTTCATTGGTGAACATCACTATGTTGATCATATCTACTATATGATTCACGCTCGACCTTTCGATCTCCGTGTTCCGAGGCCATATCTGTATATGCTTGGCTCGTCAAGTATAACCTGAGTATTCTGCGTGTGCAACTGTTTTGCACCCGTTGTATTTGAACGTAGAGCCTATCACACCCGATCATCACGTGGTGTCTCAGCACGAAGAACTTTCGCAACGGTGCATACTTAGGGAGAACACTTCTTGATAATTAGTGAGAGATCATCTTATAATGCTACCGTCAATCAAAGCAATATAAGATGCATAAAAGATAAACATCACATGCAATCAATATAAGTGATATGATATGGCCATCATCATCTTGTGCTTGTGATCTCCATCCTCGAAGCACCATCGTGATCACCATCGTCACCGGCGCGACACCTTGATCTCCATCGTAGCATCGTTGTCGTCTCGCCAATCTCATGCTTCCACGACTATCGCTACCGCTTAGTGATAAAGTAAAGCATTACAGCGTGATTGCATTGCATACAATAAAGCGACAACCATATGGCTCATGCCAGTTGCCGATAACTCGGTTACAAAACATGACCATCTCATACAATAAAATTTAGCATCATGTCTTGACCATATCACATCACAACATGCCCTGCAAAAACAAGTTAGACGTCCTCTACTTTGTTGTTGCAAGTTTTACGTGGCTGCTACGGGCTTAAGCAAGAACCAATCTTACCTACGCATCAAAACCACAACGATAGTTTGTCAAGTTGGTGCTGTTTTAACCTTCGCAAGGACCGGGCGTAGCCACACTCGGTTCAACTAAAGTTGGAGAAACTGTCACCCGCTAGCCACCTTTGTGCAAAGCACGTCGGGAGAACCGGTCTCGCGTAAGCGTACGCGTAATGTCGGTCCGGGCCGCTTCGTCCAACAATACCGCCGAACCAAAGTATGACATGCTGGTAAGCAGTATGACTTATATCGCCCACAACTCACTTGTGTTCTACTCGTGCATATAACATCAACACATAAAACCTAGGCTCTGATACCACTGTTGGGTTTCGTAGTAATTTCAAAAAAATTCCTACGCACATGCAAGATCATGGTGATGCATAGCAACAAGAGGGGGAGAGTGTGATCTACGTATCCTTGTAGATCGACAACGGAAGCGTTAACTTGGTTGATGTAGTCGTACGTCTCCACGGCCCGACCGATCAAGCACCGAAACTACGGCACCTCTGAGTTCTAGCACACGTTCAGCTTGATGACGATCCCTGGACTCCGATCCAGCAAAGTGTCGGGGAAGAGTCCCGTCAGCACGACGGCATGGTGATGATCTTGATGTACTACCGTCGCAGGGCTTCACCTAAGCACCGCTACAATATTATCGAGGACTATGGTGGAAGGGGGCACCGAACACGGCTAAGAATATGATCACGTGGATCAACTTGTGTCTCTAGGGGTGCCCCGTGCCTCCGTAT
>NC_041392.1:428434221-428440360 GCF_002162155.2 Triticum dicoccoides | reverse complement strand
ATATAAAGGCTCAAAGGGGGGGGGGTTGGCCGGCCAAGGGGTGGCGCGCCAAGAGGAGTCCTACTCCTTCCGGGAGTAGGACTCCCCCCCTTTCCTAGTTGGAATAGGATTCGCGGAGGGGGGAAAAGAGGAGAGAGAGGAAGAAGGGGGGCCGGCCCCCTCTCCTTGTCCTATTCGGACCAAAGGGGGGAGGGGCGCGCGGCCCATCTCTGGCCACCTCTCCTCTTCCACTAAGGCCCACTAAGGCCCATATACCTCCCGGGGGGTTCTGGTAACCTCCCGGTAATCCGGTAAAATCCCGATTTCACCCGGAATGCTTCCGATATCCAAATATAGGCTTCCAATATATCAATCTTTATGTCTCGACCATTTCGAGACTCCTCGTCATGTCCGTGATCACATACGGGACTCCGAACAAACTTCGGCACATCAAAATGCATAAACTCATAATATAACTGTCATCGTAACCTTAAGCGTGCGGACCCTACGGGTTCGAGAACAATGTAGACATGATCGAGACACGTCTCTGGTCAATAACCAATAGCGGAACCTGGATGCTCATATTGGCTCCTACATATTCTACGAAGATCTTTTATCGGTCAGACCGCATAACAACATACGTTGTTCCCTTTGTCATCGGTATGTTACTTGCCCGAGATTCGATCGTCGGTATCCAATACCTAGTTCAATCTCGTTACCGGCAAGTCTCTTTACTCGTTCCGTAATACATCATCCCGCAACTAACTCATTAGTTGCAATGCTTGCAAGGCTTCAGTGATGTGCATTACCGAGAGGGCCCAGAGATACCTCTTCGACAATCGGAGTGACAAATCCTAATCTCGAAATACGCCAACCCAACATGTACCTTTGGAGACACCTGTAGAGCTCCTTTATAATCACCCAGTTACGTTGTGACGTTTGGTAGCACACAAAGTGTTCCTCCGGCAAACGGGAGTTGCATAATCTCATAGTCATAGGAACATGTATAAGTCATGAAGAAAGCAATAGCAACATACTAAACGATCGGGTGCTAAGCTAATGGAATGGGTCATGTCAATCAGATCATTCAACTAATGATGTGATCCCATTAATCAAATGACAACTCTTTGTCCATGGTTAGGAAACATAACCATCCTTGATTAACGAGCTAGTCAAGTAGAGGCATACTAGTGACACTCTGTTTGTCTATGTATTCACACATGTATTATGTTTCCGGTTAATACAATTCTAGCATGAATAATAAACTTTTATCATGATATAAGGAAATAAATAATAACTTTATTATTGCCTCTAGGGCATATTTCCTTCAGTATTTGCATAACTATGTTGCAAATCAATAGCTCGTGATGTAGCTCCCCGTTTATTTTGATATGTTCCTAGAGAAAAACTATGTTGAAAGATGATAGTGGAAATGATGCAGACTGGGTCCGTGATCTGAGGATTATCCTCATTGCCGCACAGAAGAATTATGTCCTTGATGCACTGCTAGGTGACAGACCTATTGCAGGAGCAGATGCAGATGTTATGAACGTTTGGCAAGCTCGGTATGATAACTACTTGATAGTTTAGTGCGCCATGCTTTACGGCTTAGAACCGGGACTTCAAAAACGTTTTGAACACCATGGAGCATATAAGATGTTCTAAGAGCTGAAATTGGTATTTCAGACTCATGCCCGAGTTGAGAGGTATGAGACCTCTGACAGTACTTTGCCTACAAGATGGAGGAGAATAGCTCAACCAGTGAGCATGTGCTCAAATTGTCTCGGTACTACAATTGCTTGAATCAAGTGGGAGTTAATCTTCCAGATAAAATAGTGATTGACAGAGTTCTCTAGTCACTATCACCAAGTTACTGGAACTTTGTGGTGAACTATAATATGCAAGGGATGACGAAAGTAATTCCCAAGCTCTTCGCGATGCTGAAATCAGCGAAGGTAGAAATCGAGAAAAGCATCAAGTGTTGATGGTTGACAAGACCACTAGCTTCAAGTAAAAGGGCAAGGGAAAGAAAGGGGACTTCAAGAAGAATGGCAAGAAAGTTGCCACTCCCATGAAGAAGCCCAAAGCTAGATCCAAGCTTGAAACTGAGTGCTTCTACTGCAAAGGAAATGGTCACTGGAAGTGGAACTGCCCTAAATACTTGGTGGATAAGAAGGATGGCATACTGAACAAAGGTATATTGGATATACATGTTATTGATGTGTACTTTACTAGTGTTTATAGCAACCCCTCGGTATTTGATACTGGTTCAGTTGCTAAGAGTGGTAACTCGTAACAGGAGTTGCAAAATAAACAAAGACTAGTTAAGGGCGAGGTGATGATGTGTGTTGCAAGTGATTCCAAGGTTGATAAGATCACCATTGCACACTCCCTTTACCTTCGGGATTAGTGTTGAACCTAAAATAAATGTTATTTGGTGTTTGCGTTGAGCGTGAATATGATTGGATCATGTTTATTGCAATACGGTTATTCATTTAAGTCAAAGAATAATTGTTGTTCTATTTACATGAATAAAACCTTCTATGGTCATACACTCAATATAAATGGTTTATTGAATCTCGATCGTAGTGATACACATATTCATAATATTGAAGCCAAAAGATGCAAAGTTAATAATGATAGTGCAACTTATTTGTGCCACTGCCGTTTAGGTCATATTGGTGTAAAGTGCATGAAGAAACTCCATGCTGATGGGCTTTTGGAATAACTTGATTATGAATCCCTTGATGCTTGCGAACCATGCCTCATGGGCAATATGACTAAGACTCCGTTCTCAGGAAAATTGGAGCGAGCAACTGACTTATTGGAAATAATACATATTGATGTATGCGGTCTGATGAGTGTTGAGGATGGCGGTGGGTATCATTATTTTCTGACCTTCACAGATGATTTGAGCAGATATGGGTATATCTACTTGACGAAACATAAGTCTGAAACATTTGAAAAGTTCAAAGATTTTCATAGTGAAGTGGAAAATCATCGTAACAAGAAAATAAAGTTTCTACGATCTGGTCGTGGAGACGGATATTTGAGTTACGAGTTTGGTCTTCAACTAAAACAATGTGGAATAGTTTCACAAATTCATGCCACCTGGAACACCACAGCATAATGGTGTGTCCGAATGTCATAACTGTACTTTATTGGATATAGTGCAATCTATAATATCTCTTACCCATTTACCACTATCGTTTTGGGGTTATGCATTAGAGATAGCTACATTCACGTTAAATAGGGAACCATCTAATCTGCTAAGACGACACCGTATGAACTATGGTTTTGCTAGAAACCTAAGCTGTTGTTTCTTAAAGTTTGGGGTTATGATGCTTATGTGAAAAAGTTCAGCCTGATAAGCTCAAACCCAAATCGGAAAGGTGCGTCTTCATAGGATACCCAAAAGAAATTGTTGGGTACACCTTCTATCACAGATCCGAAAGGCAAGATCTTTGTTGCTAAGAGTGGATCCTTTCTAGAGAAGAAGTTTCTCTCGAAAAAAGTGAGTGGGAGGAATGTAGAACTTGATGAGGTAATTGTACCTTCTCCTGAATTAGAAAGTAGTTCGTCACATAAATAAGTTCTAGTGATTTCTACGCCAATTAGTGAAGAAGCTAATGATGATGATCATGAAACTTCAGATCAAGTCACTACCGAACCTCGTAGGATAACCAGGGTATGGTCCGCACCAGAGTGGTACGGTAATCCTTTCTGGAAGTCATGCTACTAGACCATGACGAACCTACGAACTATGAGGAAGCGATGATGAGCCCAGATTCCACAAAATGGCCTAAGGCCATGAAATCTGAGATGGGATCCGTGTATAAAGAACAAAGTATGGACTTTGATTGACTTGCCTAATGATCGGCGAGCCATTGAGAATAAATGGATCTTCAAGAGGAAGATGGGCATTGATAGTAGTGTTACTATCTACAAAGCTCAAATTGTCGCAAAAGGGTTTTCGACAAGTTCAAGGTGTTGACTACGATGAGATTTTCTCACTCGTAGCGATGCTTAAGTCTGTCTGAATCATGTTAGCAATTGCCACATTTTACAAAATCTGGCAAATGGATGTCAAAACTGCATTCCTTAATGGATTTCTTAAAGAAGAGTTGTATATGATATAACAAGAAAGTTTTGTCAATCCTAAAGGTGCTAACAAAGTGTGCAAGCTCCAGCGATCCATCTATGAACTAGTGCAAGCATCTCGGAGTTGGAGTATACGCTTTGATGAGTTGATCAAAGCATATAGTTTTATACAAACTTTTGGAGAAGCCTGTATTTACAAGAAAGTGAGTGGGAGCTCTGTAGCATTTCTCATATTATATGTGGATGACATATTGTTGATCGGAAATGATACTGAATTTCTGGATAGCATAAAAGGATACTTGAATAAGAACTTTTCAAAGAAAGACCTCGGTGAAGCTGCTTACACACTGAGCATCAAGATCTATGGAGATAGATCAAGACGCTTGATAAGATTTTTCAATAAGTACATACCTTAACAAGATTTTGAAGTAGTTCAAAATGGAACAGTCAAAGGAGTTCTTGCCGGTGTTGCAAGGTGTGAAGTTGAGTAAGACTCAAAACCCGACCACAACAGAAAATAGAAAGAGAATGAAAAGTCATTCCCTATGCCTCAGTCATAGGTTCTATAAAGTATGCTATGCTGTGTACCAGTTCTATTGTATACCTTAGCATGATTCTGGCAAGGGAGTACAATAGTGATCTAGGAGTAGACTACTGGACAATGGTTAAAATTATCCTTAGAGGACTAAGGAAATATTTCTCGGTTATGGAGGTGATAAAAGAGTTCATCGCAAAGAGTTACGTCGATGCAAGCTTTTTACATCGAACTAGATGACTCTAAGTCTCGATCTGGATGCATATTGAAAGTGGGAGCAATTAGCTAGAGTAGCTCCATGCAGAGTATTATAGACATAGAAATTTGCGAAATACATACAGATCTGAATGTTGCAGACCCGTAGACTAAACTTCTCTCACAAGCAAAACATGATCACTCTTTGGGTATTAATAACATATCAATGTGAACTAGATTATTGAATCTAGTAAACCCTTTGGGTATTAGTCACATGAAGATGTGAACTAATCGCATAAAGATGTGAAATATTGGTGAAAATCACATGACAATGTGAACTAGATTGTTGACTCTAGTGCAAGTGGGAGACGGAAGGAAATATGCCCTAGAGGCACTAATAAAGTTGTTATTTATATTTCCTTATATCATGATAAATGTTTATTATTCACGCTAGAATTGTATTAAACGGAAACTTAGTACATGTGTGAATACATAGACAAACTGAGTGTCACTAGTATGCCTCTACTTGACTAGCTCGTTAATCAAAGATGGTTAAGTTTCCTAGCCATGGACAAAGAGTTGTCATTTGATTAACGGGATCACATCTACAGAGAATGATGTGATTGACTTGACCCATCCGTTAGCTTAGCACGATGATCGTTTAGTTTGTTGCTATTGTTTTCTCCATAACTTATACATGTTCCTATGACTATGAGATCATGCAACTCCCGAATACTGAAGGAACACTTAGTGTGCTATCAAACGTCACAACATAACTGGATGACTATAAAGATGCTCCACAGGTGTCTCCGATGGTATTTGTTGAGTTGGCATAGATCGAGATTAGGATTTGTCACTCCGAGTATCAGAGAGGTATCTCTAGGCCCTCTCGGTAATCCACATCACTATAATCCTTGCAAGCAATGTGACTAATGAGTTAGTTACGGGATGATGCATTACGGAACGAGTAAAGAGACTTGCCCGTATATCGTTATGCGGTTTGACCGATAAAGATCTTCGTAGAATATGTGGGAGCCAATATGAACATCCAGGTTCTGCTATTGGTTATTGACCGGAGACGTGTCTCGGTCATGTCTACATAGTTCTCGAACCCATAGGGTCCGCACGCTTAACATTCGGTGACGATCGGTATTATGAGTTTATGTGTTTTGATGTACCGAAGGTAGTTTAGAGTCCCGGATATGATCACAAACATGACGAGGAGTCTCGAAATGGTTGAGACATAAAGATTGATATATTGGATGGCTATATTCGGACACATGAAGTGTTCCGGGTGATTTTGAAGAAAACCGGAGTGCTGGAGGGTTA
>NC_041392.1:428405590-428433982 GCF_002162155.2 Triticum dicoccoides | reverse complement strand
GGGCCTTCATGGGCCATAGGGAAGAGGGGAGGCAGCCCACAAGGGGGAGTCGCGCCTCCTCCCTATAGGGAGTCTGAATTGGACTAGGGAGGGGGCGCTCCCCCCTTTCCTTCTCCTCTTCCTCTCCCTTTCTTCCTTCCCCTTCCCCTCCTAGTTGGACTAGGAAAGGGGGAGTCCTACTCCTACTAGGAGGACTCCTCCCCTCCTTGGCACGCCCTAGGACCGGCCGGCCTCCCCCCTTGCTCCTTTATATACGGGGGCAGGGGGCACCCTAGAACACACAAGTTGATTGTTTCCAGCCGTGTGTGGTGCCCCCTCCACCATAATCCACCTCGGTCATATCGTCGTAGTGCTTAGGCGAAGCCCTGCGCCGGTAGATTCATCATCACCATCATCACGCCATCGTGTTGACGAAGCTCTCCCTCGACACTCAACTGGATCGGGAGTTCGTGGGACGTCACCGAGCCGAACGTGTCCAGATCACGCAGGTGTCGTACTTTCGGTACTAGGATCGGTCGGATCATGAAGACGTACGACTACATCAACCGCATTGTCATAACGCTTCCGCTTACGGTCTACGAGGGTACGTGGACAACACTCTTCCCCTCTCGTTCCTATGCATCACCATGATAGATCTTGCGTCTGCATAGGAATTTTTTTGAAATTACTGCGTTCCCAACACCATGCTCCTTGTATACATGCCCTAGATGCCCGCATACAGCGCACCAATCCGGCAAGCGCTCGTACTTCACCCTATAGATCTGACACTTACCATCCTAGATCATCGACACCCCGTTCTTCAGGGGCTTACGAACATTGATCTTGACCCACACGCGGTAAAAGTTCCCTGCAAAATCTTGCGTCATGTTCTCTGTGAAAAGAACCTCACCCACCTTAGCAGCCAACAGTGTAACTAGGTGTGCATATAGATCAAGAACATCATGGATCTGAATCCATATATCCAGTGTGTCCAGATTGACCTCTGTGGGCTTGGTGATTCCATCATATGGGGTGATGATTACAACATTCCCTCTGAAATTCCATGGCCCCTCCTGCATAACTCGTTCCCAATCCCCTAGGCAGAAAAATTGCAGCGTGTACAGATTATCTTACAGGGGACGGAACTTCACCTCATGTGCAAAATCCACGCTGCCCACATGTTCTTGAAGAACCAGAACTGGCTATACGGTTGTCGATATGCACCCTCGCTATAGCCATCCACTTCGTTGCATCTGATGGTGCTTCCTTCTTGTCAAAGACGACATCGTCGAGATCCTCCTCACAGAGACCCAACTCAGCCATCATCTTCTCCACATCTGTCATGGAGCTGGAACCCGACGCCTCGTTGGCCTTCGATCCCATAGCCGCTGAAAAACCTGAACCCTAGCCCAAGAAAAGAGATCGATCGGACTTTGAAGCAAACCCTAGCTCTCCAGCGCACCTTCAGGGGAGAGATCAAGGCCGGGAAGTTGTAATGGCATATTTATCCCTAAGTGTTTTGGTGATTGATGACAATGCATTTGCGGACTAATCGTGTGCCTTGAGTATTCCAGACACTTCATTGCTAGGCACAAGACGGTTGGGTGCCCCTCGAAGACTGATGAAGACGGCGTCTTTTCTACGTTTCTTTTTGGTGGATTTGAGTCGTAGGAAAGCCGTACTATTAAGAGGGGGTCCGTGTTGGAAAGGTTTGGGTGGAATCATCCATACACGTCTCCTTCTTGTCCCCTCCTTTTTCCTTGGAGCTTCCTCCATTTTCTTGCCTCCCTTGTCTGGCTGTTGTGGTTGGTCGCGGTAGTACAGCTCCCAGGAAAACGGTAGTACCGTAGGCATCCGCGGTAGTACCGCGCGGTGGCGCGGTAGTACCGCAGGTGCCCACGGTAGTACCGCTCCCCTGGAGCCGCACTACCGCTGCCCACCAGGCTAGTGTCGCCCCTTTGGGGTAGTAGGGGCACATGTAATTTTTTACATCCGCACCTACCGCGGTAGTACCGTTTTCGCCGAGCGGTAGTACCGCGCTATGCAGCCAGGCAGTAGTACCGCCCCTCGGCGGTACTACTGTGGCGGGTTTTTGCTACTTCCGTTTCTTTGTGGAAGTAGGCACGGAAGTTCCCTTCCCCCTGGCTGGGGTTTTTTGCCTTGCGGTAGTACCGCATGGGGGGCGCGGTAGTACCGCGCGTGCGGAAGTACCGCCCCCAGCTCCTGCGCGTCTGTTTATCTTTACTGTCGCTGGGGTTGCGGCAGTACCGTGGGTCGGTACGGTAGTACCGCACAGCCGTGCGGTAGTACCGCTTGGTTGCAAGCAGTAGTACCGCACGGCCTTGCGGTAGTACCACTGGCCGCGGGCTGGTTGGTGGGTAACGGTTGGATCCTTGTCCCACACTATATAAGGGGTCCCCTTCTTCCCCGTTGACTTACATCTTCCACCCCTAAGCTCCATTATTGCTCTAAGCTCCATTTTCACCCGATCTCACTCCCTAGCCAACCAAACTTGTTGATTTGCTCGGGAGTGGTTGAGAAGGCCTCGATCTACACTTCCACCAAGAGATATTTGATTCCCCCCACTAATCCCTTGCGGATCTTGTTACTCTTGGGTGTTTGAGCATCCTAGACGGTTGAGGTCACCGCGAAGCCATAGTCCATTGTGGTGAAGCTTCGTGGTGTCGTTGGGAGCCTCCAATTGAGTTGTGGAGATTGCCCCAACCTAGTTTGTAAAGGTTCGGTCGCCGCCTCCAAGGGCACCAATAGTGGAATCACGGCATCTCGCATTGTGTGAGGGCGTGAGGAGAATACGGTGGCCCTAGTGGCTTCTTGGGGAGCATTGTGCCTCCACACCGCTCCAACGGAGACGTACTTCCTCTCAAAGGGAAGGAACTTCGGTAACACATCCTCGTCTCCACCGTCTCCACTCTTGGTTATCTCGTGCCTTTACTTGTGCAAGCTTATTTGTTTCATATATCTTGCTTGCTTGTGTTCCTATCCTTGTTGCATCATATAGGTTGCTCACCTAGTTGCATATCTAGACAAGCTAATTTGATGCAAAGTTTAAATTGTTAAAGAAAAGCTAAAAATTGTTAGTTGCCTATTCACCCCCCTCTAGTCAACCATATCGATCCTTTCAATTGGTATCAGAGCCTCGTCTCTTTATTAAGGACTTTATCGTCCGAAGAGTATGGTTGATACCGTAGACGGTGTGGAGGAACACTCCGGTGCGAATCCGACCTCGTCTACGGGTGATGGGGGAACCTCGGTCTCTCATGAGGAGTTCAATGTGGCCTTGGAGACATTGAAAACCTGCATGACTACCGAGGTTGAAAGCATGTTTACTAAATTCCTTGAGGGGCTTAAACTATCCACCGCACCGTTGAAAGTGAGTGATCCCACCCACAAGGTGACGGATGCTATCTCCGATAAGGGGGAAGCTAGTAGTGAAAAGGCTCCTTCTTCTAGTGGTAAAAATGGCACCGGCATCTTTGCTCATGTGGAACCACCACTTGTTTATGGTGGACCGGTTCCTTCCACTCATTTGAATCATGCCGGTCCTCCCCCTAAGATTGTGAAAAATGAGGACTTTGATTCTTGGGTTTACCACTTTAAGCGTCATTTAAATCATGTGAACACTAACCTTTGGAGAATCATTTAAGAAGGTTTCTATCCGCATGATCCAAGCAACTTCACTCCTCGAGAAGCCACAGATAATCAATTCAATGAGAATGCTCTCTTCATCATTCAAGATGCAATTCCACCCGAAGACCTACCTCATCTTCGTCCCTTCGCCTTGGCCAAA
The DNA here is from genome assembly GCF_002162155.2 of Triticum dicoccoides. NCBI lineage: Eukaryota > Viridiplantae > Streptophyta > Magnoliopsida > Poales > Poaceae > Triticum > Triticum dicoccoides. The sequence goes on along the minus strand of NC_041392.1, from coordinate 428,430,195 downwards.
GATGCATGGCTTTGTGTTGTCTCTATCTACCGGGGAAGCGCAAGCATTCAACGCTCCAACTATGAAGTGGTGCAAGATGAGGCTGATGAGTTTGCAATGAAAGAAGATGAAGAACCTCGTGAGATTTATCGGAGAGTAACCAAACTCGCGGTCTTACTATGAGATCACGAGAGCAAGGACACGGATGACAATTGGATCAAACGCAAATTCCTCAAGGCAATGATGCCCTACCACAAGGCCATGTCCTCCGTCATTCGTCAAAGACCGGACTTCCACACTTTGACCTCAAGCGAAGTGTTGGATGAGTTTGTGGCCATGAACATTTTGGACAAGACCGCCGACAATGCGGTGCTTCGTTCTCAAAGGGCAAATAAGCCTAACCTTGCATTGAAGGCCAAGCTCACCGTTGAAGAAGAAGAAGAGGAAGAAGAGGAGAGCAACCCCGAAGATACGAATTATGCGTATCATGAACACATGGCACTTGCTTCAAGGCAATTTTGGAGCAAGAAAAACTCGAGGCCAAACTTTAGCAAAAACAACTCAAGTGACACGAAGAGCAAGCAACGTGTAAGGACTTGCGACAATTGTGGCAACGTGGGTCATTTTGTTGCGGAGTGCCCGTATGAGAAGAGGGAAGACAATGGTGGCAAGCTCATCCGAAAGGACAAGGCCAAATCATTCCCTAACAAGAGCACCTTCACCAAGAAGACTCCTCCCAAGGCATTGGCGGTACAAGAAGAGTACAATGAGGATGATGACGATGATGAAGGTGACGAGTCGGTTGCCATGGCCTCCGTTGCCATTGCGACGACTCCACGGGTGTCTCTCTTTGACTCACCTAATGAGAGCATCACCGCCAAGTGCCTCATGGCTAAAGCCACCAACAAGGTAACCCCCAACATCAAAACTACCATCATTAATTATCCTTCTCCAACGGATAGCATTAATGAACTTGAGGGAGCTAATGTGGAGGCAAATGAGTTTGAGGCCTTTATGGGAAAACTCAAGGGAAAATCCAAGAAGCACTTTGTTGCTCTCTTGGAACAACTTGGTGAAGCCAATGACATGATCGAGGCTCACGAAGACACCATCACTAGGATGGAAGGGCATAGTCGCGACTATGCCGATGAGATTTCGGATCTTTCCAATGCTCTTGAGGAAGAGCGTGGTCTTCGTTTGGCTCTTGAGGAGTCACACAACGTTAATCATGCTAAGTTAAAGAAATATTATGATCATGTCCTCATTGTTTCTCATGGGCTAAACTCCGAGAAGGCCGAACTTGAGGTTGATCTTGCTAAACTCAAAGAGGAGGCTCACAAGGTCTTGAAGGGTGCTCATGCTAGCCTCAAAGAGTCTCATGATCAATTTCAAGTAAAGCTAACCAAGGAAAAAGCCACTTTTCCTTGTATGATGTTAATTGATAATGCAAATGCTACTAACCCGTGTTGTGAGCGTGTGCATCTCGTTGAGGAGAACGCTAAGCTAAAGGGGCAACTTGAGAGAGGTCTTGCGACTTGCATACAAGGCAAGAAGAACCTCAATGATCTTTTGATCAACCAAAAGGGAGTTGTAGCCAAGGAAGGGGTTGGGTACGTGCCTGACTCCAAGAACAAGAAGAAGAATGACAAGACCAAACGACCTCCTCCTCTCATGCAAACCTTTGTGAAGGAGGGAGAAAGTGCCTCCGAGGAGAAGAAGAAGAACAACGCGAAGGGTGGCGTTGTCAAAAGGGACAATGTCACTCCTCGCATCAAAGCCGGCGACTTTAATCCTTCTTATGTGTTATGCCGTGCTAGTGATGGGCATGTCTATGCCAAATTCGTTGGTTCTCTTCATGAATATATTGAATGGTCTATTTGGGTTCCAAAGACCCTTGTTACTAACATGAAAGGACCCATTACAAAATGGGTACCTAAAACCAAGCATTAATCTCTTGTAGGTGTTTGCTTCCGGTGGGGGATCATGTTTGCTCGATAGCGGAGCTACGAATCATATGACTAGAAGCAAGGACTTGGTGGTGGACGTGCACAAGATTCCATCTATGCCCACCAATGTCGAGTGGGGTGACGCCTCATCCTCCAAGGTATTGGGACTTGGCAAGGTGGTCATCTCTCATGATCTCATGATCTAGAAGGTCATGCTTTTTGAGTCCCTTGCATACAATTTACTTTCCGTTTGTCAACTTGCAATCATGGGCTTTGCCACTTTCTTTGATATCGATACCGTGGCCCTCTTATGGAGCAAGACTCTTAAAGTAGCCTTTGTTGGGCATGTCGAGAACGGTCTATATGTGATTAACTTTTCGGAGCGACCCACTAAGACCGCGACATGCCTAATGGCTAAAGTTGATGTGGCATGGCTTTGGCATCGCCGTTTAGCCCATGTCAATATGAGATCTTTGCAAAGTCTCCTCAAGGGGGACCATGTCCGTGGACTAAAGAATGTTAGTTTTGCTAAAGATCGTGCTTGCAGTGCTTGTATCGAAGGAAAGCTACATGAGAAGGCTCACCCTCCCACGACTATCATTTAATCAAAGAGGCCTTTGGAGCTCCTTCACATGGATCTCTTTGGGCCTCCATCCTTCGGTAGTCTTGGGGGTAGGAAGTATTGCTTGGTGATTGTGGATGACTACTCAAGATACACTTGGGTGTATTTCTTCAAGAGGAAGAGCGAGACCCAACAAACCGTCATTGACTTTGCAAATGAAGCACAACGTCAACACAATGCAAAGATCTTGACAATAAGAAGTGACAATGGCACCGAGTTCAAGAACTACACCTTGGATGAGTTTCTTAGTGATGAGGGGATCAAGCATCAATATTCCGCACCTTACACCCCTCAACAAAATGGTGTTGTGGAGAGGAAGAACCGGACGTTGATGGATGCGGCAAGGACCATGATGACGGAGTTCAAGTCTCCGTACAACTTTTGGGCCGAAGCCATCAACACCGCCTGTCATGCATCCAATCGGCTCTACCTCCGCAAGGGCTTGAACAAGACTCCATATGAGATACTCACCGGTAACAAGCCCAACCTCAAGTACTTCCGGGTGTTCGGGTGTAAGTGTTTCATTCTCAAGAAAGGTGTTCGGTTGTCTAAATTTGAGGCTAGAGCTTATGAGGGCATATTTGTTGGTTATGCTACAAACTCTCATGCTTACGTGTCCTCAATAAATCCACTGGACTTATTGAGGAGCCGTGTAACGTGGAGTTTGATGAGAATAACGGCTCCCAAGTGGAGCAAAGTGGCACTTGTGATGTAGGTGATGAAATTCCTCCCCAAGCCATAAGAAGAATGGGTGTTGGCTTTATCCTACCCATTGAGGAACACCTTGTGGCCGAAGGAGAAGGACAAAGCTCCACTCAAGCGGAGCCATCACCAACCCAAGGCCCACACGCTTCCGAAGAACAACATGATGGCCCTCATCCTCAAGAACATGACCAAGGGCAAGATCACGCTCAAGACGGTGTTGACACATCAAGTGATGCCCAAGGTCAAGTTCTCTCCTCCGAGCAAGTTCAAGAACAAGAACAAGCTCAAGGCGACGCTCAAGATGATCAAGTGACCACTCCTCGTCTCACCCCCGAGGAGGAATTAGAGCGTCGTGCCGCCAAGGTTGCTTCCAAGCTCTCCACCAAGGATCATCTCATGATGAATGTGCTTGGAAGCTTACGAAAGGGGGTAAGAACTCGTAGACAATTAGCAAACTATTGTGAGCATCACGCGTTTGTCTCTTGTGTGGAACCCCACAAGGTCTATGAGGTGCTAGAAGATCCGGATTGGCTCAATGCCATGCATGAAGAACTCAATAACTTCGAGCGCAACAAAGTGTGGAGATTGGTGCCAAGACCGACGGGGAACCACAGTGTCATCGGAACCAAGTGGATATTTAAGAACAAGCAAGATGCCCATGGGATTATCATTCGCAACAAGGCTCATTTGGTAGCACAAGGCTACTCCCAAGTCAAGGGTATCGACTACGGTGAAACATTTGCTCCCATTGCTCGTCTTGAATCTATTCGCATGTTGATTGCCTATGCTTCTCATCATAACTTTAAGTTACAACAAATGGATGTGAAGAGCGCTTTTCTTAATGGTCCCATTAATGAATTGGTTTATGTCAAGAAACCCCCCGGGTTCGAGAATCCCTACTTTCCCGATCATGTGTATCAACTCGATAAGGCACTCTATGGCATTAAACAAGCCCCACGTGCGTGGTATGACCACCTTACCAAGTTGTTACAAGACCGTGGTTTTGAAGTTGGGCTAATCGACCCCACTCTTTTTACTAAGAAGGTCAAAGGGGAGTTGTTTGTGTGCCACTTATATGTTGATGATATTATCTTTGGTTCCCCTAACAAAGCTTTCAATGAGGAATTTGCCACTCTCATGACCTCAAAGTTCGAGATGTTTTCCATGGGAGAGTTGAAGTTCTTTCTAGGGTTCGAAGTGAAGCAAAGAAGAGAAGGAACCTTCATCAATCAAGCCAAATATACTCAAGACATGCTCAAAAGATTCAAGTTAAGTGATGTCAAGCCGGCTTCCACTCCCATGCCCACCAAGTGCCAACTTGACATAGATCCCAATGGTAAAGCGGTGGATCAAAAGGTATATCGCTCCATGATAGGTTCCTTGCTTTACCTTTGTGCATCTAGACCGGATATCATGTTGAGTGTGGGAATTTGTGCACGTTTTCAAGCCGCACCTAAGGAAAGTCACTATGTGGCGGTCAAACGAATCTTTCGATATTTGGCTCATACCCCAAACTTTGGCCTATGGTACCCAAGAGGAGCAAACTTCAAGCTTGTAGGGTATTCGGATTCCGATTGGGCGGGAGACAAAGTGGATAGGAAGTCCACTTCCGGAGGGTGCCAATTTCTTGGTTGCTCTTTGGTAAGTTGGTCTTCCAAAAAGCAAAGTTGTGTGTCTCTCTCGTCCACCGAAGCGGAGTATGTGGCGGCCGGTAGTTGTTGTGCACAACTCTTATGGATGAGGCAAACTTTAAAGGATTACGGTGTCATTTGTGACAAAGTGCCTCTTTGGTGTGACAATGAAAGTGCCATCAAGATCTCTCTCAACCCGGTGCAACACTTCAAGATGAAGCATATTGAGATCCGGTATCACTTCATTCGGGATCACATTAGGCAAGGAGAGATCGACCTCAACTATGTCAACACTCATGATAACCTTGCAGATATCTTCACGAAGCCCCTGGATGAAGCAAGATTTCGTGAGTTAAGGCATGAGCTAAATATCATTGATTCGAGCAATGTTGCTTGAACCCTTGCACACCCCACCATACTCAATGTGTTGTCCTGTTTAGATGTAGGCATGGACATAGGGGGAGTGATGTTCTCTCAATGAACTCTCCCTCCCCCCATTATGCATAAATCGATCAAGTCTTTTCACATTAGCCATGTTTGATGGTACTTGTGCTTCAAAGACGAGTTTTGGTCATGGACCCAAGGATAATTATTCGCGGTGCCATACCAATTGACTCAAACATAGATGGCTACGGCCACCGCCCTCTCTTTGGAGAGGTGGTGTCTCGTGGTTGTTTCGTTTGTCGTGTGCCTTTCTGGCTTTGTGTGTTGCGTGGTCTTGTGGTGTCGTGTTGACTCGGAGTGTTTGTGTAAAGACCCAGGTTTTCGTGTGCTCGAAACGTGCATCTTCTTGAGCCCACGGTACTACCGCGGCTGGCCGCGGTACTACCGCTTTGGGAGGCACGATACTACCGCGCCACAACACGGTACTACCGCTCAGGTGCGGTACTTCGGAAGTACTGCGCCAGGCGGTACTACCGCGTTGGGGCATGGTACTACCGCGCCGTCGAGGGAGCATGGGGGTTATGACTCGGGCAGGGGAGTTTCAACTCCCCATACCCATTCATTTGTCTCTCTCCCCACGTCTCTCTCTCTCTCTCTCTCTCTCTCTCTCTCTCTCTCTCTCGCTCAAGAACGACGCCGGAGGCCCTCGCCGGATCTCCGTCTCCGGCCACTCTCCTCGGATTTCGACCGGTGGGATCGTTCCCCACCACTTCCTTTTGCCATGGACCAAGGTTTTTCCCCAAATCCCTCTTTTTCTTGGTTGTTCTCTTACTTCTAGGTTTTTGGGGAGAAACTTGTTGTTCTTGAGATTTTAGGCCAAATCTATGCAAGAGTAGGATGTAGGAGAGTCGTGATGCGTAGGAATCATACTTGACATGCTGTCTTGTGGTAGCTTTGTCCAACCGTAGTACCGCCGCGATTTCGCGGGCTTTTCTCAGATTTGAACTCGTTCAAATCTGACGCGGTGCGGTACTACCGTGTCTGATCTGCGGTACTACCGCTCTTGCCGTACTACCGCCTGACAGATGTGGTACTACCGTGCTAGCTTGTGCGGTACTACCGCTCAGCAGACACAGTACTACCGCACTAGCTGAGGCGCTAAGGTCGTACTACCGCTCCTAGACCCGGTACTACCGTGACCTTGCACGGTACTACCGCGTCTGAGAGCAGTACTACTATCTTAGCTTCACATCACTTGGCAGTACTACCGTAGGGATCAAATCTCTCTCTAGGCATTTATCATGTGTGCTTTCTGCTTGTTTCTCTTGCTTGGTTGTGGTCTTTGCATTAATCCCTCTTGGTTGTTGTGGGTGTTTTGCGTTTTTGTGTCTCAGGTGGTGGCTCTCGTCGTTCCAATCCCAGTCGTGACACTGGCTCCAAGCGTCTGCGCAACCCCCAAGATGAAGCCCCAGAGGGCTCCAATGCCCCCAAGCGCAATGTCAAGACCACTGCCAGCAAGCAAAAGGAACCTGCTAAGGGCATGGACGAGATTTCTGTCTCTGAGTATGTCGAACGCCGGAGGATCAATCCCTATGTGACTCCTCGGGCTGTGCTCAGAGGCACCGAGATGTTCTGGAACAAGCAACAGGTTCTCATCTATCTGGATGTGATCAAGAGCAAGCAGAATACCTTCATGGATGTCAAGTGGATAGACATGCATCACATGTGGAAGGACAAGTTTTGTGACTATTTTGGAGAGGCTCTGGACTTGGTGGAGCAGTTTGCTATTGAGCCGGTGATCTCCTTTCACCTTGACTATGACCCTGAGCTCATCTATCAGTTCTTTGCCTCAATGTACTTTCATCTCGGGGAGGAGCGAAGGATGACCTGGATGACCAACGGTCGTCAGCTGTCTGCTACATGGAAAGAGTTCATGGATCTGCTGCACATTCCTGATGACGGGCTTCACACCCCCGTTGGCGTTCGCCCCCATGCCAACTCTGAGTCTGCCAACAAGAACCTGCTTCAGCCTTTCCTTGTTGAGAAGGTGCTCCCCAATGGCAAGTCAACTTGGGTGTTAAACTCCTTTCTGGATATCATGCATCGCATCTTCCGCAACACTCTGTTCCCATGCATTGGCGACAAGGACAAGGTCCATGCATATCTAGTGGATATGTTGCTCCTGTGTGCAGAGGCACGTTCTTCTCAGACTCAGCCACTTGATATCTCACACATCATGTGGTGTGAGCTTCGGTTTGCGGTGTTCACTCGCAAGACTGGATTCGCCATGAGTCCATCAACCTCCACGTCAAGCCCAACTGGGCCAACACCACTACCCGTGCTGAGACCTCTTCTGCTAGGAGGGCTGCTGGTGAGGAGGAGGCTGCTGCTGAGAATGTTGCCGAGGACCGTGCTGCTAGGTCCACCACTCCTTCCTCTGAGCCGTCATGGGCCAAGAAGCTAAAGGACAAGATGAAGACTCTCTTCTGCATGCAGGCAAAGGGACAGTACAGGGCTCACATGGCAGACAAAGAGAGTCGCTGCCGTGACAACAAGGTTATGAGGCTCTTTGGAGAGGATGTGTCTGGCGGGTCTGAGGACGTCATCACACCCGAGGCTGTCTGGATGTCAAAGCAGGGATACAAGTGGACCAGTTTAGAGGATGACTTCGAGGAGACTATCCCTGCCGTTGAGTCTGACGAGGAGCACGAGGAGCAGTGGGACGACTTCTCTGCCTGAGCCACCCCGTGTGTGTAGATGTCCTCTCTGCTTTTTTGGCGTCTCGATGCCAAAGGGGGAGAGAGTGTAGGGATTTGCGTTGTGTCATGCTTGGTGCGTTTATTTGCTTTGTCTTTTGTACCTCGTTTGTGCTTGTTTGCTCTTATTTGGGTTGTGCTTTCGAGACCTTTCCTCATATGGTGTAAGACATATGCACTTTATCTATCGTAGTTAACTTATGTTTGTGTTATCTTGTCTAGTGATAGATATGCCTTGTCTCTATAATATAGGGGGAGCTTTGATCCTAGTATTCGTGTGCCGTGCAGTCCAAAGCACTCATCTAGGTGGCACACATCTAGGGGGAGCCCGTCTATATTCTAGAGAGGAGGGGTTTGCATTTACTTAATATTATTTTCCTTGTGCAAATCCCGTATTGTCATCAATCCACCAAAAGGGGGGAGATTGTAAGGGCATATTTATCCTTAAGTGTTTTGGTGATTGATGACAACGCATGTGCGGACTAATCGTGTGCCTTGAGTATTCCAGACATTTCATTGCTAGGCACAAGACGGTTGGGTGCCCCTCGAAGACTGATGAAGACGGCGTCTTTTCTACGTTTCTTTTTGGTGGATTTGAGTCGTAGGAAAGCCATACTATTAAGAGGGGGTCCGTGTTGGAAAGGCTTGGATGGAATCATCACGTACACGTCTCCTTCTTGTCCCCTCCTTTTTCCTTGGAGCTTCCTCCGTTTTCTTGCCTCCCTTGTCTGGCTGCTGTGGTTGGTCGCGGTAGTACAACTCCCAGGAAAACGGTAGTACCGTAGGCATCCGCGGTAGTACCGCAGGTGCCCACGGTAGTACCGCTCCCCTGGAGCCGCACTACCGCTGCCCACCAGGCTAGTGCCGCCCCTTTGCGGTAGTAGGGGCGGATGTAATTTTTTACATCCGCACCTACCGCGGTAGTACCGTTTTCGCCGAGCGGTAGTACCGCGCTATGCAGCCAGGCAGTAGTACCGCCCCTTGGCTGTACTACTGTGTCGGGTTTTTGCTACTTCCGTTTCTTTGAGGAAGTAGGCACGGAAGTTCCTTTCCCCCTGGCTGGGGTTTTTTGCCTTGCGGTAGTACCGCATGGGGGGCGCGGTAGTACCGCGTGTGCGGAAGTACCGCCCCAACTCCTGCGCGTCTGTTTATCTTTACTGTCGCTGGGGTTGCGGCAGTACCGTGGGTCGGTATGGTAGTACCACAGAGCCGTGCGGTAGTACCGCTTGGTTGCAAGTAGTAGTACCGCGCGGCCTTGCGGTAGTACCGCTGGCCAGGCGCGGTAGTACCGCTGGCCGCGGGCTGGTTGGTGGGTAACGGTTGGATTCTTGTCCCACACTATATAAGGGGTCCCCTTCTTCCCCGTTGACTTATCTCTTCCACCCCTAAGCTCCATTATTGCTCTAAGCTCCATTTTCGCCCGATCTCACTCCCTAGCCGACCAAACTTGTTGATTTGCTCGGGAATGATTGAGAAGGCCTCGATCTACACTTCCACCAAGAGATATTTGATTCCCCCCACTAATCCCTTGCGGATCTTGTTACTCTTGAGTGTTTGTGCATCCTAGACGGTTGAGGTCACCGCGAAGCCATAGTCCATTGTGGTGAAGCTTCGTGGTGTCGTTGGGAGCCTCCAATTGAGTTGTGGAGATTGCCCCAACCTAGTTTGTAAAGGTTCGGTCGCCGCCTCCAAGGGAACCAATAATGGAATCACGGCATCTCGCATTGTGTGAGGGCGTGAGGAGAATACGGTGACCCTAGTGGCTTCTTGGGGAGCATTGTGCCTCCACACCGCTCCAACGGAGACGTACTTCCTCTCAAAGGGAAGGAACTTCGGCAACACATCCTCGTCTCCACCGTCTTCACTCTTGGTTATCTCGTGCCTTTACTTGTGCAAACTTATTTGTTTCATATATCTTGCTTGCTTGTGTTCCTATCCTTGTTGCATCATATAGGTTGCTTACCTAGTTGCATATCTAGACAACCTACTTTGATGAAAAGTTTAAATTGTTAAAGAAAAGCTAAAAATTGTTAGTTGCCTATTCACCCCCCCTCTAGTCAACCATATCGATCCTTTCAGAAGTGATGCCAGATCACCCCTTAATCAGCCCGAATCTGCCCGCCTGGCCGCAACCGGAGGAGGGAAGGTGAAGTGCTCGACGGCGGCGCGATCGCCTTCGGGAGAAGCAAAACCCTAACGAGAGGGAAACAGATTTATGCGCACCTTCTTGTAGATAGATTATCTGTGGTCTTCCTCCTTTCCACCCTAAAAAAACGTACTGCCTATAATCATCATCATCGGTCTGGAGAAGCCCATAGAAGCCCATAAGCCTGTCTGGGGAGGCCATAGAAGCCCATAAGCGTTGCTATTTAAAACAAGCCCTTCTCCTTCCACAACTCCGTGTCCAAGCTCGCGTTGCGCCGCCAAAGCTTTGAAGTCGCTACTAGGGTTTATCGCTTCCACTCATCAAGCGCCTAGCTAGGGTTTTGCTTGGTCCCGTCGGGAGAGGGAGGCGAGATGCTGCGTCGGAACACGCGGCTCCGTCGGGAGTACCTCTACCGGAAGAGCCTCGAGGGGAAGGAGCGTCAGCACTACGAGAAGAAGCGCCGCGTCCGGGAGGCGCTCGAGGAGGGCAAGCCTATCCCCACCGAGCTTCGCAACGAGGAGCTCGCCCTCCGCCGCGAGATCGACCTCGACGACCAAGACCGGGCAGGTTTCGTCGGATCCATCGCCCCCACCTTCCCATTTCTTTACTTTTTTTGTTGCGTTTTTCATGGTTTGTTGGTTGGTCGGTGGCAGTGCCGAGGAGTATCATAGATGACGAGTACGCCGGCGCCACGCTGCGCGAGCCCAAGATTCTCTTGACCACATCTCGTAACCCGAGTGCGCCCCTGACTCAGTTTGTTAAGGTTTGCTTGTGCTGTGAATTGGAAGGTGTTTTGACAGGTTAAAATGATGCATCCTGTGCTTACTGACTGGTCAATCTTGTTCTTTTGCCAGGAGCTGAAAGTTGTATTTCCGAACTCACAGAGGATGAACCGTGGTGGTCAGGTATGATACGGAAGCATTCCATCTCGTGTATCCTTTGTGTACCAACTTCAGATTAGGTTTCATTCACATAAGATTTGATTGATTAAAAAGTGAACATGCTAGATAGTGTTTGTTTGGACTGTAATTTTTCTCTCATATCATTTGTGAGTTTTGGCTAATGTTTCTTATCGATCCATTTTTTTCTTCCCGGTAGGTGATATCAGAAATTGTTGAGTCCTGCCGATCACACGAGATAACTGATCTTATTTTGGTGCATGAGCATCGTGGTCAGCCTGATGGTTTGATTGTGTGTCATCTACCATTAGGTCCAACTGCATACTTTGGGTTACTCAATGTGGTAAGTGCCAATATCTGTTTTATTCATGACGAGCTGGGGCAGTGTACAACATGGGACACCATTCTTGGTGTTAACTCGTGGTTCCATCTTTGGCAGGTAACACGGCATGATATCAAAGATAGGAAGGCCATGGGCAAAATGTCAGAAGCTTACCCTCATTTGATACTGGACAATTTCACAACCAAGGTATTACATACTTGAATCCTGAGTCACTTTATTCTAATATGTCTCACCTGTTAAATGTTCCATGTTCATTTCATGCATGCAGACAACAATTAACAATGTCACTCATGCTTTATCTATGTTTTTCATTGTAATTGTTCCACCTTGTGTGGCTTGTAAAATAGTTTTGTGTTAGCATTTCGGTATCTGTTTTAAAGAATTAGGATGAACATCCCGCAGTATTCCGTAATGCTTTTATTTTTTGGTTTCTTGGTTTCTCTAGACCTATCATTTATCAGTAGTCCATTCACACATGCATATATACTCACACTGGAACTTGAGCCTGCTGTGATGATTCTGGCTTATCTAATTAAGCAAGGACTCTCTCTCTCTCTCTGTGTGTGTGTGTGTGTGTGTTTGCTCATGCATAGATACATACATACGTTCAAGAACAAAATTTGTGATAATGCTTATATTATCACATACATATGCTATTTATTATGATGAAATTGATGATGATTTCATGATTGTTCATCTGATTCTGAGCACCTCCAGTTCCAGTGGCTCTTATGCTGCCTATAATATATGTTGTCTTGGCTGCTGTATGCTCATGTGCTTTGTTGCTACTGTTGTTTTGTTGTGTGCACAAAAGTTCACACTAAAAATAGCTTTGCTTATTATCTTTGTTGGCTGCAATGATGGTTTTCTTGTTAGCCTGAGACACACTATGAGGATAATATGTCCATTCAGAACTATGTAAATGGAGCAGCTTTGGTATCATTTTTAAGAATTTTCCACGCTTCAGTTAGTAGTTTGTTTGCTCATTTTCCTCAGACAATGTTTGTTGTCCGGCTTGATGGCTGCAATGATGGACTTCTCGTTAACCTGAGACCTACTATGAGGATAACATATCCATTCAAAACTATTTACTGAGCAGCTTTGGTACCTGTTTGCTTACTTTACCTCGAACAAATTTTGTGCTTCCTACACTGGTTAGTTGCCTGGCTGCAATGATGGTCTTCTTGTTAACCTGAGACCAACCATGACGATAATTTCTATCCATTCAAAATTATACATCTCAGCAGCCTTGGTTATCTTGATAGTATGTAATAGGATGAGGGTTAGAATCTTTTTTTCTGTTCTGTTTCTGTTTCAGATCGAAATTTGTATGAAATTTGGAGGCTGCTATGATGTTTTTCTCGTTAACCTGAGATGTACTTACTAATGAAGACAAACTCAAACCATTCAAAACTATTAAACTGAGCGCCTCCATTTACAACTCTTGCTTAGAAAAGAACTTATTTTTCCCATGTTCTTTTCCTGTCTCTGATCTAAATTTGTAATGGAATTTGGAGGCTACAGTGATGTTTTTCTCGTTAACCTGAGATGTTCTCACTAATGAAGATGAACTAAACCATTCAAAATTATTAAACTGAGTGCCTCCACTTCTACTCAGAAAAGAAGTCTTTTTTGCTATGTTCCTTGTCTGTTTCTGATTTTTTTTAACAAAATATAGAGGGTGTTGTGATGTGTTTCTTGTTGACCTCACCTTTTTGCTTTGTTGCTTCCCTGTTTCTGATCTAAGTTTGTTACAAAATCTGGTGGCTGTGGTGATGTTTTTCTCGTTAAACTGAGATTTGCTTACTAATGAAGACAAACTCAAACCATTCATAACTATTGAACTGAACGCCACCATTTCTACTGTTGCTTAGGGGAAATTTTTTATTTTGCTCTGGCCCTTTTCTGTTTTTGACCTCACCCTGTTTCTGATCTAAAGTTTTGGTGATGTGTTTCTCATTAACATCACCTTTTTGCTCTGTTGCCTCCCTGTTTCTAATCAAAATTTGTTACAAAATCTGGTGGCAGCGGTGATGTTTTTCTCGTTAACCTGAGATTTGCTTACTAATGAAGACAAACTCAAACCATTCAATACTATTAAACTGAGCGCCACCATTTCTACTGTTGCTTAGGGAAAAAGAATTATTTTGTTTTCTGTTTTTATCTTAGTCTGTTACTAAATTTGGAGGCTGCGGTGATGTTTTTCTCGTTAACCTGATATATGTGCTTACTAGTGAAGACAAACTCAAACCATTCAAAATTATTAAACTGAGCACCTCCACTTCTACTTTTGCATATTTGGCTTGAAGTTCATTTTTGTGAGTTTCGCTTGAGTATTTGGTTAGGCATTTGTAAATTTTCCACCTTTTCTCCTCGGGTTGTTTGGTTCTAAAAGAGATTTAGGCCACTGGCATTCTTGGATATGCATCCGTGGTTACTACTACCTCTTGAACTGCCAAAACGTCTTATATTTAGAAACAGTGGGAGTATTGCAAGTAGACAAGCTCTCGTTAAAGTTCATGGGAATTTTATAATGCACAGTTTTCTTTGCTATCTTTGTGTTTGTGCTTTATTTATTTTGGAAATGAAACTTATCTTTGTTTGATTTGGTTGAATTGTTGCAGACTGGTGAAAGGACTGCCAATATAATGAAGCATCTCTTTCCTGTGCCGAAGCCGGAGTCAAAGCGTCTAATCACTTTTGCCAATAGAGATGACTATATCTCTTTCAGGTTACCATCTTACTTTGTTTATCATCCTTGTTGGTTTTTGTTGATGTCAGCAGTCGCATAGAATATATTCACACAACAAAGCTAGCTGTATTGAGTCTTTGTCTCAAAAGTCCAGAAAATATAGTCTTTCAACATGTCTGGATTTTGTTTCCATGAAAACACATCATCTGTCACTCGATGTTCTGATGTAATCTTCCTTTTGTTTCTCTGATTATGGCAGGCATCACATCTATGAAAAACATGGTGGCCCCAAATCCATTGACCTGAAGGAGGTTGGGCCCCGTTTTGAGTTGCGACTCTATCAGGTGAAGAAATGCCTCCGTATCTGGCTATTGCCGCTCTGTTCGATGCTTTTCGTATGTCTTGTGCTGACATAAGCTTGCTGTTTTGCCGGGACAGATCAAACGAGGAACTGTGGACCAAAGCGAAGCACAGAACGAGTTTGTGCTACGGCCATACATGAATACCGCGAAGAAGCAGAATTCGCTTGGGGTTTGAGTTGATTTTGACGTGCACAGCAATTTTGAGTTCTGTTTTGTACTTGGTAGTATTATAGCCGGATGCTTTTGATGCATCTACAAAATCTTGAAAGGGTGTTCAAAGCATAATTGGCGTGTTGAAATGTGATGCTTTTCTGAGAGAATGAGGTCATTGGTTGGCATGGTATTTGACGACCAAGCAGTGAGAGTCTATCCTTCTATAACGATGTTTGTGGAGAAAGGGTGATATACGTTGTCAAATTGTGGAAAATTCAAATTATTAGTAACTTGGAAATTGATTTTTTATCATCCAAATAGTCCTCTTGAAACTTTAACCAAACCTGTTCCTAAGAAAACTGTAGAATACACTTTTGAAGCTTACAAAAAATATTTCACGGGACATTTTTAGAAAAACCTTACTCCTGGGGGTTCATTGAAGACAATGGAGTTTTTTGTTCTTGCAACATTAATGATTTCTATCAGCCAGGGACTAGAGCGACACTCTTAGCACTGAAACCAACATAATGGAACATATTCCATGTTGTTGGGGGAGATTATGACATGGAATATTTAATGGAAACTGGTAAACACCACGTGAAAAAGATTACATTTTCCAAATTTTAAAATTTATTTAATCTGCAAATAATTTTTGAAATCCATAAATATATTTTAAATTTGGGAATATTTTCTAAAATTCACGTTTTTTTAATTTTGCAATATTTTTAAAATCCTTTGAACATCTTTTATTTAAACTAACCATTTATATAAGTGTTTTCGGAGATTGTGGGGTCACTTATCACCCTTAGGTTGTATGTTGTTTAGTTTTATTTCTGTCCGTGTGTTGCAATGGGAGAAAAACTAAATTGTATAGGCCCTAGTCTAATAGGCATGACTTTAGGACACATCTCTGCTCTCATTCCATGACCTCTATTTGAACAAAGCATCCTACACGTGTCACCGCCTATCCTCTTTCTGGCCTTCGCCGATCATGACTGAGTTGTCCATCTAGTCACATCATGTCTAGACATTGTCAATGTCAAGGGATGAGCTTGACCACCTCACGACATATTTGTCGCTGAACCCTGGTAGGGAAAGGGGATGTTTAAACCTATCTCTCGAGCGGGAGATGATGGCCGCCTTCTGTGGGTCCCTCTTCGCACATGTTTCATACACCGTGTCTCATACTCTCACTCGCTCTGCACATGTCCCATCATGCCTGCTTCACATCATACATGCTTGCAACTAATATATTATTACACAAAAACACATTAAATGGCTATAAATAATGGAGTTGACAAAATATCGCTATCCTAGTCATGTTCATACACTAAAATGGCAAACCAATAACTCATTCATGGGAAATTCATTCACAACAACACAAATTTCATGATTCTTAAATAATTCTGATTTTTGGACCCTTAAATCAACCACAAAAAAAGTGCTTACTAGGAAAAAAATAGTGCTTACCGGACATACAAACTTTAGCGTTTCTTATTGAAGTGGGGCTAGATTGATAGCATTTGTTGGCCTTTGGCAAATCAAACACACTGGAAGTTCAACTCATTTCTATTGAAACCATTGCCATTGTGATTTTTAAAACTCCACAACATGGAAGATTCCAACCATGCGTTGCTACCCCTTAGAGAATGTAGATTTGCAAATAATATTTACAAAACAGTGATGAATTAGCAACTGAAGCTGGCAGAATGGGATCTCTCCTTGTACTTAGACAAGAGAAACACTAAAGCGTCATTGGTAAAATATGAATCAATGCATGTGTCAGATCCTTTTCAAGTTTCACCTTTTCCTGCTCTTCCAGTGAGCAAAAAGGCATGTGCATTTGCATCAGAGTAACAAAATTACAACCTTTAAATCGAGCTAAGACCTATAAATCGAGCTAAGACCTATAAATCGAGCTAAGACCTATAATGATTATTAATAATGTAGTCCCACCTGATTCTCCTATACATATCATGTTAACTGAGTAACGGTGCACATATGCAAATATATAATATGAAAATTTAACCAACAAATAATAATACAGTCTTGCATTTTACGAAATGTTAAAAAATAGCATAAATCATAGCTGATAACAATATAATAAATTCTTGTGAATGATAGTTTGGCAGTACATGAGAACCTGAGATTGTATTTACTCGTGGCACAATAAAATCCCTCGAAAGAATATTTCTGAAAAAAATTACATACTATGCACAATCATATGGAAAAGGATCACTCAACATCACCAGCGTGCTAGCAAAAATGCATGAGGAGAAAAATCTGAAAATAAGTAAATTATTTGAAAGAACTTTTCCCCGTTGTTTAACAAATGAGAACAATCATGGTGACATATTAGAGCTTATTCAGGACATCTAATACTTTTACTAAAGAAAGTGGTACATGTTTCAACAAACTTGTTAAATTATGCCTACACATTTTGCATACCATTATGTGTGTCATCTCGACCTACAATGCTCGGCGAGGATAAGCAGGCCTACCACAAAGTCTGCGGCGGTGGCCGTGAGAGCGACGATCAAGTTGTCCATGGTGCAGCCCTGAGCTATAGAACACGCTCACAACTTTGCCGCCTCCACTGGAGAGGGTGCGGCAGTAGCCGCTTGGAGGGTATAGACGTGCTCGTCGCACGGGATTACCTGGGGAAGTATTGGTCCGAGGAGGTGCGTGCCCCATCCACCGCCTGAAGGAATGTACATGAAAAGATTTAATTATCCAGGACTGAGCTTTCACGACAAAACATTGTGAAGTGAGCAGGAGCACTAAACAGGGTGATCATCTCACCTTGATGCAACAACTTGGGCCAGATTGGTAGCACTTCGGTACGTACCATTGACTACGATCCTATGCGAGTCAATCTCGTGCCATCCAACTTGAATGATCAAGGCACCCTATCATCCAACGAACACACAATACCTAACCAAACAAAATTAAATCTCTCCATCAGTGTTCTTACCTGTCATGTCCGCCAGGCCAGTTCAGGTTGGGCTTTCACTTTCACGTGAGGCAGCATGGCCCTCCCTACAGAGAATCATGCTTCCGCATTGGTCAGGCAATGACGGCCGGGGTGTGACGCCCCGAGACCGTTGCGCCAGGTGTCTTCCAGTTATTCGTTGTCGTTGCCGTGTTGCATCTTGCCATGTCATCATGTGCATTGCATCATCATGTTTTCAAAACTTGCATCCGTCCGGGTTCCCCAGTTTCGTCCGTCGTCCGTTCTGAGCCCAAACACACTTGCACGCGCCCGCGGCATGTCCGAAATATTATTTTATAAGTGGCTGAAAAATGTTCTCGGAATGGGATGAGAGTTGGCATGCGGTCTTGTTATAGTGTAGGTAAACCACCTGCCAAGTTTCATCGCAATCGGAGTTCGTTTGACGCCCCAACGGATAAATATAGCGGCAATAGTAGCCGGTCTAACGTCGGACGTTTTCGGTCTCCGGAAACAGTCGCCGGGCCTCCCTCTCTTCTCTTCTCTCAGTTCGAGACCGTCTACACAGCCCACTTCCACTCATCCTGCAGCCCACCTACTCCATCCTCGTGACCGGAGCCATCGGATCGCGATCGGAGGGTCCGAAACCCCCCTAAACCCCCCTAACCCTAGAACCTGCCCTATATAAACCTTCTCCCCTTCCATTTTGGGTAGCTACCTGCCCCTCCTCCTAAATTTCTATGCCCCCAATCATCTTCCAGCCGCCTCCCACCTCCTCTCCTCGAATTCCGGCGCCGGCCAACCCCTCAAGTGCCACTTGGCGCCGCTCAACTGGCCAGCCGCCGTGGGTCAGGCGCTCCCCACCTCTCCCGTGGTGCCACGTCGCCCAACCACCTCCTCCCACCGCCGTGGCCCTGCCAGGCCCATCCGCAGCCCATCCCGGGCCGAGATGGGCCCGAGCCGCCACCGCCCGGGATCCCTTGCCTGCTCCAGCATGCGCGCCGCCGCCTCCGATCCGGATCGGGAGAGCCCCGATCCCCTCCCTCGTGTTCCTGCCGTCTCCGCCGCCTGGCCTCCCGCCGGTGACCACCGCTGCCATGGTGAGCCCCGACCTCGCCGTCCTTCTTCTCCCTGGCTACCGAGCTCATCTCTCTCTCCCTCCCGTTCTGCAGGATGCCATGGTGCCGCCGGAGTTTGCCGCTGACGCCAGGAACGGAGAGTCAGCTCCAGATCCGGCCACTGGAGCTCGGCCTCAGCCTCCTCCTTGCCTCCTCGACCCCCCGGCGACCGCCTTGCCAAGCCGCCGCTACCACCATTGCCCTGCTCAGGCTCGAGCTGAACAACGGTTCGATCCCCTGCATCCCCTGCTTCGTGGTCGCGTTGACCAAGGCCCAACCTACCCTTGGCCCATCCGCGCAGACCTAGCAGCCGCACCAGATCCGCTAGGCCAGCCGGCCTGCTAAGGCCCGCGGTGTGCAGCCCAGTTCTTCTTAGATTCAGCCCATAGCTGTTTTTTTCTGTGCACTGCGAATTTGTCTATTATTCCAGAGATGACTGTTTTACAGGAAAGTCCCTATTCTTCATGCATTTAATAACTTCACAACTGTGCATCGGATTAAAATGTTTTATATATGAAACTTGCTTAGAATTTTGTCTAGATTCATAATATCCAACTTTCATCCATGTTCAAAATGTTTAAAAGGCTGTTTGTTTAAATTTGCTCCTATGTCATGCTTAAATGCTTTAATTCATAACTAAATAACCGTAACTCCGAATTTAATAAACTTTATATGTAAATGGGGTAGAATTTTGCCTAGTTTAACATGGTGACATTGCTTTGCATGTTTAACAACTCTAAAATATGGTTTAGGACAGAACAGCACCAAATGTAAAATATGCATATGGGGATTTAGCGGAATTGTTGTTCGTTGTTTCCGGCCTCATTTAAACTTGCCTAGATAGGTAGTTTTGTTTTGCTTCACCCCTTGCCATGCTAAACAACATTGAATATTGTTGAGTACCTAAACGAGAGAGAACTAAATAATTAATGTGGTGTTCCGTCAATATGTAACTCCGTTGCATAATGAGCTCCACTTAATTTGTAGTATTGTTTGTGCACTTTGCCATGCCATGCTTCATTAAACCGGACATGCATCATACTCGATTGTGCATCATGCCATGTTGATGTGTTGGTTGTTTACTATGTTGTTTGCTTCTTTCCGGTGTTGCTTCTTCGGGTTGGTTCCGATAACGTCGCGTTTGTGAGGATCCGTTCGACTACGTCCGGTTGTCTTCTTCATGGACTCGTTCTTCTTCCTTGCGGGATTTCAGGCAAGATGACCATACCCTCGAAATCACTTCTATCTTTGCTTGCTAGTTGCTCGCTCTTTTGCTATGCCTATGCTGCGATACCTACCACTTGCTTATCATGCCTCCCATATGGTTGAACCAAGCCTCTAACCCACCTTGTCCTAGCAAACCGTTGATTGGCTATGTTACCGCTTCGCTCAGCCCCTCTTATAGCGTTGTTAGTTGCAGGTGAAGATTGAAGTTTGTTCCTTGTTGGAACATGGAGATGTTGTTCCTTGTTGGAACATGTTTACTTGTTGGGATATCACTATATATCTTATTTAATTAATGCATCTATATACTTGGTAAAGGGTGGAAGGCTCGGCCTTATGCCTGGTGTTTTTTTCCACTCTTGCCGCCCTAGTTTCCGTCATATCGGTGTTATGTTCCCGGATTTTGCGTTCTTTACGCGGTTGGGCTATTATAGGAACCCCTTGACAGTTCGCCTTGAGTAAAACTCTTCCAGCAATGCCCAACATTGGTTTTACCATTTGCCACCTAGCCTTTTCTTTTCCCTTGGGAGTCGCGCTCCTGAGGGTCATCTTTATTTAACCCCCCCGGGCCAGTGCTCCTCTGAGTGTTGGTCCAACCTGTCAGCTGCCGGTGGCCACCAGGGGCAACTCTGGGCTGGCCAACCCGTACCTAAGACAATCTGAGTGTGCCCTGAGAAAGAGATATGTGCAGCTCCTATTGGGATTTGTCGGCACATTCGGGCAGTGTTGCTAGTTTAGTTTTACCTTGTCGAAATGTCTTGTAACCGGGATTCCGAGTCTGATCGGGTCTTCCCGCTAGAAGGAATATCCTTCGTTGACCGTGAGAGCTTGTGATGGGCTAAGTTGGGACACCCCTGCAGGGTTTTGAACTTTCGAAAGCCGTGCCCGCGATTATGGGCAGATAGGAATTTGTTAACGTCCGGTTGTAGAAAACCTGAAGTTGACATTATTTAAAATACATCAACCGCGTGTGTAACCGTGATGGTCTCTTCTCGGCGGAGTCCGGGAAGTGAACACGGTGTTGGAGTTATGCTTGACGTAGGTTGTTATAGGATCACTTCTTGATCATAGTTCTTCGTTCATGCTTTGCCTTCTCTTCTCGCTCTCTTTTGCGAACAGGTTAGCCACCATATATGCTATTCGCTTGCTGCAACTCCACCTCATACCTTTACCTTACCCATAAGCTTAAATAGTTTTGATCGCGAGGGTGCAAGATTGTTGAGTCCCCGTGACTCACAGATACTTCCAAAACCAGCTTGCAGGTGCCGTTGAACCGTGCAGATGACGCAACCGAGCTCAAGGAGGAGCTCGATGAAGATCTTGTCCTTTGTGTTGTTTTCGTTCTAGTTGATCAGTAGTGAAACCCAGTTGGGGTCGATCAGGGACCTTCTCGCATTTGGGGTTCTTCTTTTATTTTGGTTCCGTAGTCGGACCTTGATTGTATTTGGATGTTGTAATGCTTTATTCATGTAATTGTGTGAAGTGGCGATTGTAAGCCAACTATGTATCTTTTCCCCCTATTGTATTACATGGGTTGTGTGAAGATTACCTCACTTGCGACATTGCTTTCAATGCGGTTATGCCTCTAAGTCGTGTTCGACACGTGGGAGATATAGCCGCATCGAGGGCGTTACACGGGGCTGCACCTAAAGTACCAATATTAAGATGGACCATACTTGCAGAGCTCGATGCACCGTTCTGTTCTTTAGGAGCCGTGGCCGATCCAAAATTTCAGCCGCCATCGCCGCCTTCTTTTTGTTCATGAGGGAGATTTGGCAATCGACATGATGGGCAGGCCGGGTCACTTGGCCAGAGGCTAGTGTTGGTTCTGGAACCACGGTCGATGGTGGAAGCACGCGTGGTGCGGGGCTCCTCTCTTGCTCTGCTTTGATGCTCTGACTCGACGTAGACAGATCAACCTATCATCGATGTGGCCGATACAGCCGTGAAGAGAAGTAGGCCGACAGGCTATGTGTCGCCCAACAAAGAGCAGGAAGACGATGGCCTTGATGCCACCACGCATGCCTCCACCTCAGTGTCATTCTCCCAACACGGAGATAGCGGATTCCAACGCTTTTTGTCGAGGCCTCGAGGGCATCCATCGTCAGCACCGGCGCTTCGCTCATCCTATTCGCCCGTTAGGCAGTTGCATGAAGATCGAGCTTGATCATCTAGTGCCCCTCGCCCTCCCTCTCCTTCAGATTCACTGTGAACTAGATTCGCTGATTGGCGATTAGTGCGAAGGTTTTCGGCGGCGAGGCGGGCAGCGAGGTTTGTCAGGCTATGGCTGATTGCCGCGGCTTCATGCTTGGCCCGACCAACATTGCAGGGTCCATCAAAGCCACTTTGAACACGTATGTGCAAACTGTTCGTCAGGAATCCTCCTGTTGGTCTCGTATATATATGGAAACACAAGACATCTGATTTCATTGGGATTTTGATCTGGAGTCTCTTATTATCACACCTATTTTGTCTTTTTTTTTCTTTCCAATGGAGGGTGCCAGTTTCCAAAAACTGCTATTTGAGCCCAACGCGACCGGGTACGTTTCGTTTTTCGATTCCTTTGCACGTACCCGAAACAAAAACCAAGATCGAGGGGATAAACACGTTTTTTTCCTAGTACGAGAGTACAAAAAAAGGAAGATGACGGTGAACCCACAGAGTCAATCTGTGCTTTATTATTATAGGGAGAGATTTCTTTATCTTTTTCTTGCACATTTTAATTCACGAGCACTTACTAATATTTATGTATATTAAAATACAAAATAGTTTATAATTTTCCTGCAATTTTTTAATTCATTTTTTGTAGATTCATTGATATTTGTTAAAGCGCACTATCATTGATATTTGCAAACATTTTTTGAAATCTATAAATATATTTTAAATCCATGAATCTTTTCTAAAGTCATGGGTTTTAAAATTCGTAATAACTTTTAAAATCCTTGAACATCTTTTAGTTAAAGTAAAATTTTAAATATAAAAAATGATAGCCAAATTTTCCTAGCTAGTAGTGGGGCAAGCGAAAAAAAGTTAGCTAAGTGTTTAAACAACCACCGGCTGGCACCGAGTATGAAACGTGTAAAGACACCAACAACCACATATGAAACAACTCCACTATCTTTCAGAACCAATATTGTTTTCAACATCAACCTGACACGATATACAAACGAAACACACACCGTCAGAACATATCTATACTTACTAAAGACAAGAATGTTTGCAAGGAATTGAACTCGTGACCTCCTTGTCATGTAACTATTGTGCTACCTTTTCACAAAAAAAGAAAAAAAAAACTATTGTGCTACCAGCTGAGCTATCTGAGTTTTTTCTTTAGAAGCAAAGGTTGTTTCAACTATTAATTAGTCCCACCTCGCCCCTTACATCCGATTCCCCTAATTTATATAGGCTTTTAAGGTCTCCGAGTATCAAGGAGCCATCTCGAAAATCAATGAGTGAAGGGTTAAAACTGAGTTCGAGTGGTCCAGAGATGATTTCAACCGATGTTACAACATGCAACCGACGGGCAGAGAGAGAAACAAGGAAGACAATGATTTGAGAAGGAATTGAGACAGGATAATAAGGAAAGTAGTCCATCGCCTGCCTCAACATGACAAAGAAATAAGGAAGCTAATTTGGAAAGAAATTGAGACAGGGAAATAAGGAAAGCAGTCCATGCCTGTGAATTTAACCTCAACGTTGGGAGCACCCTTGCTGGATTATAACATGCACATTGCGAATTACACGGTGACTTCAATTAAAACGGGATTATAGGCCTCTATATATGTCTGGAGCTTTACCTCCCCTAATCAATACCATTGCATTTTGATCAATTCTTTCTACTATAAGCCGGTTATCCCTAATTGTGGTGTTTACTCCTTTTTTGTAAAAACATTATGATGTTTACTCATTACGGAAGCACGACCCACAAGTCAGACAATGCATAACCTTCTTCATGTTAAGGATATTTGACTATACTTATTGTTTCTTTTAAGAAACTATAATAATTGAATTAGGAGTGCCGGAGTGTGATGAATTTTTATTACGTTGCAATGCATGACATTGATGTGCTTTTTAATTTTTAATACTCCTGATGTTCTTTGTACTGTAATGATGTTATAAATAGATCAAACATTTTTCCATAAAGGAATGTTGCCAATTAGATCAATCCTATACCTAAATAGTTGATTCCCACTAACTCCAATTCTCTCAACATGCAATTATGCATCTCATCATGTCACAATGCATGGGAAAACAGTACTATGCATGCTACTCATATTCAATATCCATTAACTTCAATTATCTCAATATGCAACTAAGTCACCCCATCATGCCACCATTGAAAGAAAAATACCCATATATATCAACAAGTATTATGCAGGCTACTCGGATCAAGAAATATTCTACGACTTTAGAATAAATCAAATATAGTAAATATGTATTTTAATTTCAATTACATATTGTTTGTTTAACTACTGATGTTTCTTAAAATCATTTTCGCTGAAATACTTGCATCCAATTCCCACAACAACGCGAGGTATTTACTCTGAATGATACCCCATGTCCTAAGCTCCACGTCGTGATCCTTAAATGATGCACCGTTGTCCGGTGAAATAGTTCCTCGATCCGGTTCATAAGATTATTTTTTTCGTTACAACGCACGATTATTTGTGCTAGTTTTTCTCTAAACCGGATATA
>NC_041392.1:428280829-428405396 GCF_002162155.2 Triticum dicoccoides | reverse complement strand
GGAGCAGTTGGTAGTCTCGCTTCCAGGTTTTTTTTGTCCCACCTTTTATGATTTTTTTGGCACCTCGTCCCACCTCACACTGAGCCGCCATGAACCGAAAAAACCGCGTACCGAAGCCCCCACCCGCCCCCACGCACTCGAGGGCCTAACCTCCGATCGCACCCAAGACAATCGAGCGAAAAAAAACCTACGAAAATTAACCAGCGAAAAAAACCTAATGTAGGAGTTGGCAGTCCGGTCCGGTTTATTTTCAACACTTTCCTAATGACAAAAGACCACGGATCTAACTTTCCTACCTTAGCTAAATCAACGAATCTCTCTCATTAATGTAATTTGCTTTAGAAAACAAATAATAGATTCTTTCCTACCTTAGCCAAATCAACAGATTTCTTCCATTAATGCAATTTGCTTAGCAAACAAATAATAGATTCTTTCCTACCTTAGCCAAATCAACGGATCTATCTCATTAATGCAATTTGCTTTAGGAAACAAATAATAGATTTTCAGAAAACAAATAATCTCTAATCTCTAATTCTCTAATAATAATAATAATAATAATAATAATAATAATAATAATAATAATATATAATATAATATAATACCTAAAAGAAACGCAGCGTTCCGTTTCTCGTCTTACGTCGTTGAACCCTTCGTCGCGCCTCCCTCCCGTGCGCTGTTGGTTTTCCCTGCGTACGTTCCACCCCAAACGTGATTCATTCTTCTTAATTACGTGGTCCCACCCCCATGCGATCCGGCGGAAGAACCAGCAAAACTGTCATACCCACACAAGCAAGCAACGAGAAATCCACGCAAGCCGTGTCTCCTCCTCCCTGTTCAAACCCTAGCCGCCCCTTCCCAGTTGACGCCGCTAGCGAGTAGCGCGTAGCACATGCACCAGTGCGGCCCTTCCACGGTCCCCCTTGACCTCGCAATGAAACAGCTTGTCGGCATCGACGATGAGTCGGTGCGTCCGGTGTCGATTCCTGTGGATGGGTCAAGCAGGACAGGGGGCGGTGGATCCGGGAATAGCCATGAAGTCTCCTTCGATGCGCGCCCAATATTGTCTCAAGTGCATGGGTCAATCCTGGACGGCGGGCGATGGATCAGGGATGTACATAGCAGCTTTCACCTACGCAAACGACTGACTACTCAACCTCCTCTCGGCGGTGGCAGCGGCCAGGTCTGGTTAGCTACCATTTATCTTTAATACATGCCATGAAAGGCGATCAAGAGGAGCAATCATAAGCAGCGAGGTGTTCCAGGGCTACGAGCGCTAGTACTGCGACTCTGCGTCTGCGAGGTGTTCGCCAAGATCGCCACCCTCTCTTCCCGTGCCTATTTCTATTCGCTGTTGTTGGTTTCGTCTTACATGGTGAGATCTAAGCAGACAAGATGAAGCAGAGGCTCTCTGAGATCCAGTCCGACGTGCAGGATATTGAATCGCTGGTAAATACTAGATTGTGTTTCATGATTTGATCATCCATTCCGCTGCCTTACATACTGTCTTTGGGACACTATAAGAACTAGGCATGTGATTTTGGCAGGTGGAGGCTTCATTTTGGGTGTAGGTGAATGTGTGATTTCTGGAAGCTCTGTATATTAACTTCATGATCTGCTCTTGATTCCTTATTGGGGACTAGATTTGAAGATTTGCCAGCTACACCATCTAAAAATCAGGCTGCTGATCCGGGTACATTGCTACTCGGTCTTGCGTTCAATTGAAGTTTTCTGAGATCAACTCTTCTGAAACTTCAAAACGAGTAGTCCTCATATTTTGAGGTTGCTACTTGCACATTATTCATCTTTCTATCAATTTTGTTCCATTATTTTGCACTCTATCATCCAATTTGATTGCATGGTATAAGGTGCGATGGTGGCGTGGGCGCCGCACGGGGTAGGAGCAGTGCCCTGCATAGGCCAGCCCATGCCGGGAGCTAGCATCGCGCCAACGCCTCCATGAACGCCGCCATGACGCGTTGCATGGTTTCGCTGTCGGGTGTGACCCCAACATCGCGATGTGTGCTCAAGTATGTCGTTTGTGGTTTCAAGCCGCCTAGTGGCCACCGTGGCATCGTGGCTAAACAAGAGGTTGGTGATGAAGAGCCTGCGCTCGTCCAGGCGGATATGGCGGAGCATCCAGGACGATGTGGACGCGGCTGCAGCCGTGGCCGGATGGAGAAGCCTTAGGTCCTGGTAGATTATCTACTGATGGCATAATCCTCCAGAGCTACAATAGCCAGAAAGATGCCTTGCCGTGGGGAAGCCTTGCTACTGGAAGCGCCATCAGTGATCTGATTTGAAGAGTCCAACAAGAGGTCAATGGAATTCTCATCTCCAATATGTTCGCATTCTAACATGTCCTTGTTGATTCAGCTGTTAAATTGTACATTGTGTCACAGTTCACTTGTTTTCACCTTTTTTCGTACTACTATGCACTGGAATGTCCATGTTTGCTAATTTGCAGATTGAATTGTTTTGATAAAATATGCTAATATATGCCACTTCTTTCTGAAAGGTATCCTGAACTCTTAACTGCATTGCTCCGGTGATAACTTTTTCTTATTGTTGCCATTTTGTGTTCCGGTCAAGATTTTATTCTTTCACAGACATTAGAAGTCTAGAACTGGGATAAAAATAAATAAAGTTTGGAATAAGCTAGAATCTTAATAATCTCCAATATCTGCTCCACATGTGTGGAATCAATGATCCAGATATATATACTCGGATTGATGCTGCCATGCCCAATAAGAATCTTCATGTAAATAAATCGAAGGATTCTCTACTGATGAATAGGGAGCTGCACCAAACATCATATGGTCTTTTCATTTTCGTGGTAAGACTGGACTGACCTCAAGACTTAAGTATCTCGGAACCATGCTTTTCCTGCGTAGTTTTCAACATGCTATTACATGGTCTATTAAGTGCGTGTGAAGATTCTTGAATTTACCCTGACATTATGGAACCTTTGTGCTGAAACAATTAAATATGTTAATCTATAATGATAGCAATGAAGACACGCAGTTCCGTTATCAGTACAGTGCAGATGGTCATGTGGCCATTATGGCCTATCTTCAGTATTGTGGTTAACATTGACAGGATTAGTGTAATCTTCGAAACGACATGTTCCATTTTCCCTATGTATTTTTTTGTTCAGATGCCCTACTATTGTTTTATTGACTGCAGGCAATCTATTTTGTATGGTATGATTTTGTTTGTTGGAGAGATATTAGCTGCCCCTTTTCCACCTGTTAGTAAGTTTTGTAGCAGACTTCTTAGTTGATATTATAGACGTTCTAAGGTAGACATGGTATTTTCAGTTAGACTGATTTCTTGTATTTTATCCACTGTTATAGGAGTTTGTTACCTTTGTTTTTTGATCGAAAATTAAATGTTCATGCATTGTCGAAGTTTGTGAAGTAGAATTAATAACCTTCTGGTTATTGATCAATATATATATCTTGGATGTCCCATAGCAACGCAAGGGCATTCAACTATCCTTGAAAAACAAGAACTGTCAAACCGCTCAAGAACCTGCCAGGTCAAGCCTCTCCCTCCGCTATTTGGCACTGCCTACCCCCTCTCCCCCGAATACCGCGACAGGGAAGATCCGGTCCATCGAGAGAGACCGATGCTGTCGACCATTGATGTCGCATGGGAGATATGCGACAGTGGAAATAGGGATGGAAATGGGTCGGGTTTGGGGCGGGTGGAGCTGGTCCAAATCCAACCCATGAGCCATCTTCCTACCCTCTGCCCATCCCCCAAATTATCCATGGGCACAACTTGTGCCCATGCCCAAACCCGCTGGATACCCACATACCCATGAAGCTCCATGGGCATAGAAAAGTCAACATAAATCCTTCCCAGAGATCAAATTAACTCATCATCATTCACTCGCAAATGGCAACATAAGCTACATGCATAAGTATGCAACAAGTAATATGATTAGTCCTTAAGTGTGACATACCACAGGTTGATCCTGCAGCATACAGCTTATGGCACAAGTTGCATATTGCCTGCCATTTCCCATTGATTCGCTCTTTCTACTATCACTGGCATATGGCACCACATGTCATACGGGTATCCATTGGATATCCATGGAGCACAAACTATAACCATGCCCAACCTGGCTGTTCGTGGGTATCCATATCCACGAACCCATGGGCAGAAATGTGCTCCATACCCTTGCTCAACCGGGTCGGGTATCCATGGGTATCTAGATCCATGGATAAAATTGCCATCCCTAAGTGGAAACATGCTCCCCTTCGCGCCAACAGCACCTCGAGGTCACTGACACGGGTGATCCAGCGATTCGCCGCTGCCATCCCGAGCTACTTTGCCAACGTCGTGGGTGTGGGCTACTGGCCTTCCAGGTACTCGACCGCCGGGCTTATCGAATTGGGCCGCCACGGTGCTGCTGGCCGCCGCCGGTCTCACTATAGATGCATCATGTGCCGTCGGCCATGCCAGCATCGCCGCCTACGTTTCCCAAATCAGTTACCCGTACGGTCCATGCATACCAGGAGACATTGGTGCGTTCACACTTCTCATGGATCTTTGTATTAGCTTGATAGTGTTGGGATCTCGAAATTTTGCTGTAGGTGAAGAAGGGATTCCTATCTCGAAATTCTGCTGTAGGTGAAGCGCCTCCTGTAGGCCATGGAGATGACCAGGCATGCATTGGGAGGCGGGCGACGTAAAGCGCTGGAAAGGAGTATTGTATTATGTATGGTCCTCCTTCGCTTTTTGGAAGGCTGTATAGTCGTTTTGATACATAAGGTATAATTTCAGGTTCTACATACATATTGGTTTGAGATGTTTTTATTTTTTATCATTTCAATGAATAATGCAATCTGGATTTGTTTTATCATGCCAATTTGAGGCATTCTGTATGGGCTGGTTGGAGGAATATTATTTTTTGACGCACTATGTGTGAACATGTTGAAGGGGCATGACCATCAACGAGCTTTTGGCAGAAGTTTGAATGTGAGTAGCTCCTATTTTTGTGTACTTATTTTCAGTCTATCAATCAAATGGTAGAATGATTACACGTGCAGTTATTTTGGTGTGAGCTTTGACAAGGGATGCCGATTGTTATGTTGAAGAGGCTAAAATCTTCCTCGGTAAGTGATGTGCATTATGCATCTGATAAAAAAAGAGGCTTTAGGGAGTTGATTGTGCCCATGAGAGGTGGTCCTGATATTAGGCTTGCTATAACATGCCATATTTAACACGTAATGTTCTTTACCAACCAAATGTTCATGTTTTAGATTATAAAGAATGATGACCTCAAAGACAAAGAGCTCCAAGAACTCGGTTCTGAAACTTTTGGTTAGTTTGAGTAATGAAATGTGACCCTACTAGAAGTTCTACCTCATTTCAGTTCTTCTCTTTTCCATTTAATTATCTATTCCATTCCAAGCTAACTGTCTTACATATCTATATCTTTCAATGCAAGACTACACGAGGACTATGGTCTGTGGGATATCAAGCTCCTTCAAATAATCTGCACCAGTTCTTCTGGAGAATAATGTGTATGCATGGTCTACAATGGAGTTTACAAGATAGATTCACTTACTCAAAGATTCAGCCTAACATTTTCCATAAGGATTATGTATGTTATACCAACTCTCAATAATCTCTACTACTAATGTTTTAGTTGGTAGTCTCGCCTCACTCCACCTCATCCCACCACTCCTATCTTTCGCCCACCTTTGACATCATCACATCATAGCATTGGGCTGGCCCATTAATGTGTATGTGAACGCAATCCTCCCATCGCCTGCCCTCCTCATGATAATCCCGACGTCCTCGCGCTGCCGTCCTCTTCTCCCTGATCTCCTCTACTAGCGTGCCTTCCTTGCGATCCTCCTGACGTGTCCTCGTGTCGTCATCCTCTTCTCCCCAAACTCCTCTACCAGGGGGACTCCTCTATGACCCAGGCGGAGCAAACATTGTACGCAGGTTTTTTTGGCTTTCACCGGTTCGTTCTCTACCCCTCCTCCATGACTCCCTCGCCATCGATTTTTTTCGACGTCTAAATGCAATCCCTCCGTGGGGAAGTATGGTGTGAAGGAGAGAGGCCGCGATGGCGAAGATGAGGTGGGCGTCATTCCGTTTTAAAGGAGAGGACTCCAGCGAGAAAGGTCTCACTACGGCGAAAACCGAGCGAAAGGGAAGGGTCCGACAGGAAAACATAAGGGTGTGTCATGGGGTGGCGTTTTATGTTTGGTATGCGTGTTGGAGATAACAGGGTTCATAGTTTAGACATTTTTCTCTCCAGTATGGTCTGGATTTGTGGGAGCCTGGACTGTCACATTGTTACATTTTTCATACAGTGTATCATACATACAGTGAAAACAAATCCCTTTTATTATATACAGTATAGCCCTCCAATATGGCCATGTTTATGCTACACTAGATCGCGGAACCTGCCGTCGACTTGAGGTTGGTGTATGAGAGAGAAATAAGATTCAATATTAATAATTTGTCTGATTCATTTATATACAATATAGCCTGTAGCAACGCACAAGCGTTTTACTGGTATGTAGCTAATGTAACTTTTTCGTCGTCATCGTAGACCATCTAGTTGTGAGATGGAGGGTGCGTCTTCGGAGGCACGTAGTCGACGCCGATGTCGACCGCATCGCTCTCCGGCTGATCATCGGTGATCAGATCCGACGATCCTCCCTCACTGCCGACGGCATCGCCGCCTCCTGCAGCTTCCTGATCCCCGCTGTCGTCCCCTGGTGGCGGCGGCATCACCATGTCCTGATCGGCCGGCGGCACACTGCCCTCCTGGACGGCGTCCCTGGCCAGCGTCACATCCGGCTGCGGCGACGGAGAAGGCCCCTGCTGCTGTTGCATCGCTATCGTGCCTCGCACGTGTTCTTGGTCGTGGGAGTAGGAGGACGCCGACGAGTGCTGCTGCTGTATCAAGCCATCAGCCATGTATATTACGCAATGCACGAACAGATTAGTGTGCTAGGAAGGAGCACGCCTGCATTGCATACAGCCTAGATTGAAGTGAATGCACATGCATGTACTTTCGTTCCTACCATTGGGGCGCGGAGAAGGCGACGGTACATCGTCATAGTCGATGATGCAGGGGCCGCGGGGACGCGGCCGGCCGTGGGGAGGACGAGGCGGTGGTTCCGGCTGCTGGCCTCGCAGACGGAGGAAGAGAGGTGGAGGAAGAGGAGGAGGTAAACCAAGAGCATAGCGGCCGCGCGAGACGGTCTTGGTTCAGTCCTCCTCCCTTGTTCTGCACGGGTTTCTGGTCTTCTTCTTGGATCTTTTATACGTTCTGTGTTTGGAGTTGGGACGTGAAGTGATGACTTTTGATTTGAAGGGTTCGGAGGAGGAGACGTATTTGTAGTGGTTTAGGGAGTCATAAATCAATTTAATGCTAGCTGTGTCTGTGTGGATTCATGGGACACCTACGATTCGTACCTCCATGCACGAGAAAAATAAAGCTTCGGTACGGCCTTGTTAAGAGCATCTACAACCGGACCATACCCGCCCAAATGACCGGACGGGCTATCCAACCGCAATGTTTTAAACCAGCTCAAACGCCTTGACTAACAGTGCCCATATATCCGACTCATATCTGGGGTGAATATCGAAGGCCTAGACGCGTCCAGGCACCACGGCCATATCGGACCGGCCCGCTCTGGCCCACCCCGTCCTCACTACCGTCCCACAAAACCCCACCCGATGGGACAAACCCTAGGCACTCTTAGTCCTTTCGCCCTCTTCGCTCCCTTCCGTCTTCTCCACTTCTCTCGCAATCTCTTTGCCTCCTCCATCATGGCCAAGTCCGGCCACGACTTCAGCAGCGAGACTGATCCCATGGACTGGGACGGCCTTGTGAAGGAGGTGTGAAGGAGAAAGCCGGCTTCGGCAGCGACTCACCGGACGACGAGGAGCTCGCAGCTGGACACCGTTGGGAGCTCGAGCTTCGTCACGTCCGCCGCCTGCTCCTCCGGGTCCCACTGCAACAATGTGGGCCGCGGTCGCCCACCCCACGCTCACCAGTCCCGCTCCGCACCGCTCAGATCCGGAGCAGGGCGGCCGTCTCCCATTCCCCTCAAGCGCATGCACCGCCTGAGCATTGCTAGGTGCCCGTGCATGCGGCTCCCATGCAGATGCGCACACCGGAGTTGGAGGCGAAGGCAGCCTGACGCGAGTGGCACCACGAGCATGGGCGACGACAATGAGGATCCTCCCGTGCGAATGCATACATGCAGGAAATGGACCCTCGCGTTGCCGACCACAAGGGCAAGGGCCCGACCAAGAAGTGGTGAACTCCAGCCGCCCGCCAATGCTATCTTTATATTTTAGTTGTTTTACTTTTGTTTTAGGTTGAATTTGGACTTCGCTGGCCCTTTTGGATGGACTAATGTGATGCCCGGTATCCGAATTACTAAGCTTTTATGCTATCTCTATGATCTACGTACCATGCATGGGTTTGTATGAAACTAGATGATTATGCATGGGTTTGCATGAAACTAGATGATTCTCCGCGTGTTGATGTGGAAATATTAAGAGACATGTAGTCACGAAATATTATTACTGCTTTCTAACATTTATTTTGGTAACTTAGCAACTTAAGTGTTTGAGAAATTTCGAAATAAGTTGAATTAATTTTTCTAATAAAAGATATCTCAAGTTAGACTATCAAGTTAATATATGGTATTCCTTCCTTTTCATTTCAACAGATGCATCTCTGAAAAGTCTTGTAGCATTGTAGAGTTTTTCATTTAAAAATGCTTTTATATTTGTGAATAGAAGACACACCAACAAATACTTGTATGCATGTATTTTCTTCTTCAATTCATATTTTCACTCTTTAATACATCGTAACGATCAATATCTACAGCCAGTTCCATCATTTTTTTCATACCACATGAATAAGATGACATACTAATGACATGAGTTTGTGTAAGATGTATGATGTGGATAATTACATGAATAATTATGATGCGTTGGACATGTATGACATGCATGACTAGGTGAGGCGAGAGAGTGCATGTTTTTTAAAATAATAATTAAAGGTAATAAATGCGGTGCATGGCTGAAAAATTATGCTGGTGGTTGCTGACATTGCACGCTTGATGGGCAGAAGGCTGCATGTTGAGAGAATTACTTGTAGTGGAGTTGAACTATTTAAGAATAGTAAGGTTCCGACTTTTGAGGATTGTGGTTGTGGAGGGAGCAAATTGGCTTTTGTCCAGGCACTGCCAAGGACACGCATGGACGCGCCCGCGGGCGTATAGGGCAGCAAGATAGCTAATTGTGTTTGTAGATGTTCTAATGTACTTCAGTGATTGCTCCGGACGTTCGGCTAGACACAGGGATTTTGACAATAATACTACATCCATCATGTTTTACAGGCATTTTTTAGATCTTTCCTAACTAAATCCCCCTCCCCCTAAATTTTTCGGGTTGACCCCTTCTTCCCCTATTTTCCAATCCTAAACCTCCACCAGTGACCTTCGGTCAACTCTGTATAAAAGATCCCCATGCGTGTAGCATGCCTCTGGATTTCTGGACCACAACCAAAGAGTGCCAAATTAGCTGAAAGTGCACACGCGTTCATGAGCCTTTGGGAAACTATACAGCTTAGAGCAACTCCACACTACAAAATGTCGGCTATTTATTGACGTTTCACTCACTACTGCAGGAATGTCCTAACGTGACACATGTATAGGAGACCAATTGACCAAACTGTGTGCGATGTATGAATCGCAAACGGTATGGTAATAAAACTGTAACCAATAAAACAAACTATGTGTGATGACTGATCAATCAAGCACGATTCAGATTAGAGTTGCATGTGTGAATCGTGACATATAGTTGATCCATATGAACTCTTTGCGAGGAGCCAAAACAACAGAAATAGTTAGCCAGATCAAGGCGTGTGCGATAAACGGTATACATGTTACTCAGATGAACTGTTTGCGATGATCCAAAATAACACAAACGATGTCTATGATGTTGACATAGATGAACATGTATATTCATCTTCAGTTGCAACAAAGAATAGAGTGCCCTAGCTATTTACATGGTAAACTTTCTTTGTTGATTTCAAATGCATCTCTATTACATTCATTGAACATTGCACTTCATATACTGTAACATTCATGGGTACATGGTTCTTCAGAGATAACTCAGTATTGACTTGCGAATGAATTTACTGTAGAATTTTGCATTGGTAATTGCAAAAAACTGCTGGACGATGTAAATATAGCAATATGGCCAAACTTTTGAACAAGGGAAAAATCATACATAATGTTTCAACTTTTTCTCGAGATTTCAAACTTATGGATGCCTCGTCATACTAAATTTTAGTTTCATATTATAGCAACTTTCCGACAAGGGGAAAGCAAACAAAGAAGCTGTCAAGGTTAGACATAAGACTGATAGTTCAAAATAGGTTACCCCCTCATAGCTTTGTTATAAGAATTTAATTAACTTAATAGAAAACCTATATATTGGTGATTATTTGATGTTATGCAATACTAATGTGCGTGTCCTTCTTCCGTAAGGCTAAAAACAACAACAAGAAAGCATCCACTACTATGTTTTCAGAAGAAGCCCACACCATAAAGAAGGATCCCAGTATTAGACCGAGTGAACAAGAAGCATCCGTAAGTAGTTTTTAATGTTTCGACTTCAAATGGACTGTGCGAGCTATCATATTGTAGTTTACTAATAGCGCACAAAAACACTTTAAATCATGATGCATAATGAAATATGGACCACAAAGAGGCTAGGCCACACAAGAGGTTGTGCTGCTACTACTCGACGTGCATATTATTGAGGAAAAGACCTCGTCATTCATTTACTTTCAAGCATCGGCACCTCATCGCCGAATTCATCCTCTAAACAATGAATCCAAGTGCTAGAAGTTAAGATTGCAGCACAAGAGTGGGACACAAGAGTAGCTAATGACACGTTCAAAGAAGACTTGAATGCAATACTTGTTGTACATTTGCAAGAAACTAAAGATCTCAAAAGGAAGGAACAACAAGAAATTGAATTGTCAAGATGGATCAATGAAGAAAAATCGTTGCTTTCAAAAAAATCAACAAGAAACAAGGAAATTCTTAGTCATGTCTTAAGGAAGTCGTCGCATTCTTCCCAGTAGACTGTCTCACAACCTGCCAATTACTGATGGTGCATTATCATTCTTCATGATACTTTCTTGTGTGTTTTATTTCTCGTGTTTGATAATATGTCCTCTGGATGCTCATTGTAATATGCAGTATAGTGTTGTGACAATTGTGAAGTCTCATTGTTAATGAAAGTTGTGATGGCAATGTTTCATTTCAACTTTTTAGTAATTAAAATTAAAATTCAACTACAAATTCAAACCATACCGATTTGGTGCCATCTAGAATCGGTGACGGTACTTGTGATGAAAATTCAAGCCGTCACTAGCGTATGGACCCCACTTGTAAGCACCCACATCAGCACTGTGTGGACCCACATTTAAGCAACAACATCAGCATCTTCTGGGCCTATATGTCAATACTGTTTACCCGTCAAAACTGGCAACCGACTTATTATTAACGGACACCGTCAGTGATAAAACCACAAGTGGACTCACATGGAAGCAACCACGTCAACATCTCCTGGGCCCATTTGTCCGAACGTTTGACCGGTTAAACTGACGAACCGATTAGTAGTAACGAATCGTCACCAAAAAGATCGTAGGTGACAAAACGACCTTCAAAGGTGACAGTTTTGTCCGTCCCCAAAAACAGCCATTTATGACAAAGTTGGGTTCGTCACCTAAGACACGATCTTAGGTGACAGAAAAAGTGGTACCATCAAGATTTTGTTTTTCATGACGGCGCTTCGTTGACGTTGGGGTGACGGTTGAAAACAGTCGCCCTACTATTTTATGTGACATAAGTGAGCCATTGCTAAAAATCGTCTATTTTGTTGTGATAGCAAAGGGCCACTTCGGTCCTATATTCTCAATGAACATTATATTCGGGATCCTCCAATCCTTTGCCATCAGCCTTCAAAGCTCCACCACCTAGGGGAACCTACACATTGTGTGGAAGCCATCCTCGCATTCCATACGACATAATGGGCATATGATAGTGGTTCCCAAGTGACGGGAGAATTTGTTCGTCCATGTTGCAAGGGAGTTTGTCACGAGCCACCAGGCAAAAACGTGTACCTTCAGGTGGGGGGGGGGGGTGCGTGTCGGGGAATGTAGCATGCAATTTCAAAATTTTCCTATGCTCACGCAAGATCTATATAGGAGATGCATAACAACGAGAGGGGAAGAGTGTGTCCACGTACCCTCGTAGACCGAAAGCGGAAGCGTTTGACAACACGGTTGATGTAGTCGAACTTCTTCTCATTCCGACCGATCAAGCACCGAACGTACGACACCTCCGAGTTCTGCACATGGTCAGCTCGATGACGTCCCTCGAACTCTTGATCCAACAAAGTGTCGAGGGAGAGTTTCATCAGCACAATGACGTGGTGACGGTGATGGTGAAGTGATCCGCGCAGGGCTTCGCCTAAGCACTACGAGAATATGACCGAAGGATTAAACTGTGGAAGGGGGCACCGCACATGGCTAATAGTTGTTTCTCTGTGTTCTAGGCTGAAGGAAAAATGCCCTAGAGGCAATAGTAAAGTTGTTATTTATATTTCCTTGTATCATGATAAATGTTTATTATTCATGCTAGAATTGTATTAACCGGAAACTTGATACATGTGTGGATACATAGACAAAACACTGTGTCCCTAGTAAGCCTCTACTAGACTAGCTCGTTGATCAAAGATGGTTAAGTTTCCTAACCATAGACACATGTTGTCATTTGATTAACGAGATCACATAATTATGAGAATGATTGTAGTGACCTGAACCAAATGGATCGAAGTCTCTGTGCTTAAGTGTCATCCCTGGATTGGTATGCTGACACACACAGTACTCGAGGACTTATAACAGAGTTCAATCACACACTTTATTACATCGAGGTCCTCAATTTTTTTATTACAATAACATGTCCAAAGGCCATCTAAATAAAAATAACTGCGGAAGCATCGAAGGTAAATGAGTCCATCCAACTCCACGGTAAACTGAGTGCAGAGTGTACAAACTAATCATGATTAGCCGTGTCCCCGGTTATGGACAAATTTGAGTATCTAGAAGTGAATTATTGGTTAATCTCATCACTCCTTTTAATGAAATTATTGGGATGCTAATAACTTGGGAATTTTGGATTGAGTTGGATGTACCTTCTCAATAATGACATTTTAATTTAGTAGTAATGAAAAATGTATTCCTTTGTTGTAGGGTAAAATTTGCTTTATGCAAAAATTAAACTTAGAGCCTCCACCAGCTAAATTTGCATATAGAGATAGTCTTTTTCATTATTATTATATGGTGTGAAATTGCCAGCATATTCCATGTGCTGACCTACACGGCTGCAACGTCTCATGTTGCAGACTTTTTCGATGAGGATAAAGGTGCGATAGGTCGTTGTTCTGCACTCAGTTTGCCGTGGAGTTGGATGTACTCTACCTTCGATGCTTCCGCAGTTATTTTTATTTAGATGGCCTTTGGGCATGTTATTATAATAAATACTCTTTTGAGGACCTCAATGTAGTAAAGTGTGTGATTAAACTCTGTTATAATCCCTTCAGTACTAGTGTGTCAGCATACGGATCCAGGGATGACACTTAAGCACAGAGACTTCGATCCATTTGGGTCAGGTTGCTACAAGATGGTATCAGAGCACACGCTGACTGTAGGACGCGACCACTAGAAAATGGAAAACCATATGAACAAAACTCTATTTTATGACTTCCTTATATATCTGTTGGTCTGTACTCTTCTCTATTCATTTCTATCCCTTCGTTACTTCAATAAATAGTTGCTGAACCCCATCACCAAGTTGCTTAGCCCAATGAGACCATGACCTATGAAGACAACATTGACGAAGAAGAAGCTAGAGTTGACATTGATTTGAGGAGATTTAGTTCAGACCACCACTACCAAGTTGAGTCCAACTAATGATTTGCGGTAGTATGAAGAGATCATATCTGTTGTGGATATGACCTTACCTGTAGGTTTTGCTTGTGTGGTGTGATCTGTGTGAATTGGTTGATTTGAAGTTTTCTTGCTATCATAAGCATATGGGTAGTGATTTCTCTCATTAGGCCCTTATTCTATTCTAATTTCTCATCCACTCTAGACCGAACAGATGCCTCCGAGACGTGACCCGGAATTCCCACCGAAACTTAGCCAGTTGATCCAGAACCAGAATGCCCTCATGCAGATGCTCATCTAGAATCAGAACCAAAACAACAACAATCCACCGCTACCACCCCCGGTCGACAACCTTACCCGATTCCTAAGGTTGAACCCACCCATATTCTCTAGCAGCACGAAGCCGATCGTCGCAGATGACTGGATTCGTAAGATCAGAGGGGAGCTGACCACCACAGGATGTACTGACACTGAGAAGGTGCGCTTTACCGCACATCAACTGGATGGACCCGCAGCTTCATGGTGGGAGAATTACACCACCACATTCCCCATAGCCAATGTGACTTGGGATCAGTTCCAGTAGGCATTCCATACCACACATGTTTCTGCTAGAGCTATGAGTCTGAAGAAGCGTGAGTTCTGCAACTTACCCTAGGGAAATCGTTTTGTTGGTGATTATGTGGAGGAATTCAGCAAGTTATCTAGGTATGCTCCCGGAGACGTGGCTGATGATGCCGCTAAGCAGGGGAAATTTCTGGAGGTACTAAACGATGATTTGGGGCTTCAATTGACCGTGGCTACCTTTAACAATTATCAAGAGTTGGTCGACAGGGCTCTCATTCTGGAAGGCAAGCAACAACACGTGGAGAATCGCAAGAGAAAGTACAAACAGGGAAAGTATAACTCGGGAGTTCAACAAAAGCCCCGCTATACCCCGTACTCGGGAAATAAAGGATCGGGATCCGGAAAGTATGGTGGACACACTCACCATAACCATGGAGGATATTCACATCATGGAGGGAATGGACACAACCATAATGGCCATAAGAATGGCAATGGGAATGGATGACACACCAATCAGAATCGTTCCAGCCCCGCAACACCTGCAAAGAAATATCAGAGCCACAATACCTACTTTAAGTGCGGTAAAACCGAACACTACGCCACCGATTGCCCTGAGGCCAAGAACGGGGACAACAATGGAAGCTCTGGAGGCAAGAATCCCAATACCTTCACCAGAGGTCAGGTGAATCATGTCGATGTGGAGGAAGTTTATGACCAGCCTGACATCGTTGTTGGTAAGTTCTTGATTAATTCATTTACATCCCTTGTTCTTTTTGACACTGGTGCATCACATTCATTCATATCAAGGGGTTTGTGGATAAGTTTAAGTTGCCGACCATAGCCCTTAAAACACCAATGTCAGTGAGTTCCCCAGGAGTAGAGTATATGGCTAGTCGGGGATGTTTTCAGTTGCCATTGACTATAGGGAGACATGTTTTCCCCACCGAGCTAATTATCCTAGAATCCCAAGGATTGGACGTGATCCTAGGCATGGACTGGCTATCCAAGTATGAAGGGAATATTGATTGTGCTAGTAAGTCGATTTTTCTCACCACCCTAGAGGGGAAACGGATCAAGTATGTGTCGAGACATACACCAAGAAGGACTCAAGGGAATTCTCTTTCGGGAGTTGTTCAGGAGGAAGTACCAGTTGTGAAAGACTATCCCGATGTATTCCCCAAGGAATTGCCCGACATGCCACTGGATCAGGACATAGAGTTTTTGATCGAATTGTTACCAGGCACCGGACCAATATCCAAGAGACCGTACCGGATGCCTGCAAATGATCTGGAGGAAATTAAGAAGCAGATTAAGGAATTATTGGAGAAAGTTTATATTCGACCGAGTTCATCACCTTGGGGAGCCCCAGTGCTTCTAGTTGCGAAGAAGGATGGATCTTTAAGAATGATTGTAGATTATCATGCGCTGAACGAGGTGACGATCAACAACAAGTACCCTCTGCCAATGATCAATGATTTGTTTGACCAGCTACAAGGAGCAAAGGTTTTCTCCAAGATCGATCTTCAATCAGGATATCATCAGCTGATGATTTGAGAACAGGATATACCCAAGACAGCTTTTACCACGAGATATGGGCTTTATGAGTACACGGTCATGTCTTTCGGTTTGACTAATGCCCCTGCCTATTTTATGAGTATGATGAATAAGGTATTAATGGAGTTCTTGGATAACTTTCTTGTGGTATTCATTGGTGACATATTGATTTACTCGAAGAATGAAGAAGAACACAAGGAACATTTGCGCTTGGTTCTAGAGAAGCTCAGAGAACATCAGTTATATGCAAAGTTCAGCAAGTGCGAATTCTCGTTGAAGGAAGTCAGATTTCTCGGACATGTTATATCAGGGGAAGGAATAGCAGTAGACCCCTCCAAGGTCGAAGCCGTCACTGAATGGAAGGCACCCACAACAGTCGGAGAGATACGCAGTTTTCTTGGACTCGCAAGATATTATCAGAGTTTATTGAGAATTTCTCCAAGATCGCGAAGCCCATTACGGATTTATTGAAGAAACACACCAAGTTTAATTGGACCGAGGAATGTGAGGCTAGTTTTCAGGAGTTGAAGAAACGTTTGGTTACAACCCTAGTGCTAATCCTTCCAAATATATGCAAGGATTTCCAAATATATTATGACGCTTCTCGTCAGGGACTTGGAGGTGTTATTATGCAAGAAGGAAGAGTTGCTTGATATGCCTCACGTCAGCTTCGACCTCATGAGTTAAACTAAGCAACACATGATTTGGAGTTAGCAGCCGTAGTGCACACACTGAAGACTTGGAGATATTTTCTTATCGGAAATAGGTGTGATGTTTACACGGATCACATGAGTTTGAAATACATCTTCACGCAGAAGGAGTTGAACCTCAGGCAGAGGAGATGGTTGGAGCTCATAAAGGATTATGACATGAGATTGCATTATCACCCAGGAAAGGCCAATGTTGTGGCAGATGCATTGAGCCACAAGAGCTATGTTAATACCCTCACGGCAGGAGGATTACCTCAGAAGTTAATTGATGATCTCAGAGATCTCCGATTGGAGATAGTACCACGAGGTTTTGTTGCTGCGATGGAAATTCAATCCACTTTGTTGGGAAAGATTTGAGAAGCCCAGAAGTTAGACAAAGGTATTGCAGAGATAAAGGGAAGGATGGACCAAGGAAAGGCAGAAGGATTTTGTGAGGATGAACACGAAACCTTATGGTTTGAGCAGCGTATTTACGTGCCAAATAACACAGAGATCAGGAAGTTGATTCCTCAAGAGGCTCATGATTCGCCTTACTCGATACACCCAGGAAACACCAAGATGTATTTGGACTTGAAGGAAAATTTCTGGTAGACAGGTATGAAGAAGGATATTGCCGAGTATGTAGCAGTATGCGACGTATGTCAGAGAGTTAAGGCAGAGCACCATAAACCAGCAGGATTACTTCAACCCTTGCCGATACCTGATTGGAAATGAGATAAGCTTGGCATGGACTTTATCACCGGATTACCCAGGACTCGTTCAGGATATGATTCCATCTGGGTTATAGTTGATCGCTTGACCAAGGTAGTGCACTTCATCCCCGTGAAAACCACATATACAAGTGCTAAGTTGGCCAAGATATACATGACCAGGATCGTATGTCTGCATGGAGTTCTGAGGACCATTGTATCAGATAGAGGAACATAGTTTACCTCGAAGTTTTTGCAATTACATGAAACTTTGGGTACCAGGCTAGAGTTCAGTATAACCTTTTCATCCGTAGACAGATGGACAGACCGAGAGGGTCAATCAGATTCTTGAGGACATGTTGAGAGCTTGTGCACTAGATTATGGATCTAGTTGGGATGATAATTTGCCTTACGCAGAGTTCTCATATAACAACGACTATCAAGCTAGTTTGAAGATGGCCCCTTTTGAAGCCTTGTACAGAAGGAGGTGCAGGACACCATTGATATGGGATGTAGTTGGAGACCGTAAATTATTGAGAAAACTTTGTTTTTCCACTCTAGCTTTTTCCTACTTTGCTTATGCCACTCTAGATTTTGATATATCACTTTTGCCACTCTTAGTTTTTGACAATACATCACAAATGCCATTTAGTGGCAAAAGTAATAACTTTTCATTTCACTTTTGCCACTCTAGATTTTGACAATGTATCGCACTTACCACTCTAAAATTATTGCTTTTGCCACA
This sequence comes from Triticum dicoccoides, assembly GCF_002162155.2. Taxonomy (NCBI): domain Eukaryota; kingdom Viridiplantae; phylum Streptophyta; class Magnoliopsida; order Poales; family Poaceae; genus Triticum; species Triticum dicoccoides. The sequence goes on along the minus strand of NC_041392.1, from coordinate 428,387,111 downwards.
GAATGGCAATTGTGATGTATTGACAAAAACTAAGAGTGGCAAAAGTGAAATGTCAAATTCTAGAGTGGCATAAGCAAAGTGGTCAAAAGGTAGAGTGGCAAAAACAAAGTTTTCCCTAAATTATTTGGACCAGATTTAATTAGAGATTCAGAGGAGAAAGTCAAGATGATCCATGACAGACTTAAAATAGCCCAATCCAGGCAGAAGAGTTATGCCGATACTAAACGCAAGGAGGTAACCTATGAAGTCGGAGACAGAGCATATCTTCGTGTGTCGCCACTTCGAGGAGTTAAATGATTTGGAGTCAAAGTAAAGTTAGCACCACGATTAGTGGGGCCATACAGAGTTTTGGAACACAGAAGAGAAGTTGCATATCAGCTGGAATTACCCGAAGCCTTGTCAGGAGTTCATGATGTGTTTCACGTCTCCCAGTTGAAGAAGTGCCATGCAGGGATGGTCGATATTCCTCTAAGGGATACAGTGCCCCTAGAAGCAATTCAGTTGGAGAGTGATCTGACCTATAAGGAGAAGCCCATCAAGATTCTCGAGACTGCAAGCAGGGTTACCCGCGACAAGGTCATCAAGTTTTGCAAGGTTTAGTGGAGTCATCATACTCAGGAAGAAGCCACTTGGGAACAAGAAGAGGATCACCGACAGGACCACCCGCACCATTTTGCTAGCCAACCCGAATCTCGAGGGCGAGATTCATCTTCAGGGGGTAGGTTTGTAACATCCCAATTTTCAATTTGGATGTTTATAAATAGATCATTCATATGCATCCATGATTTATGCATTTTTGCCCCATTTGTTTTATTTGAATTTTGATCCAAGGAACTTTTGAGCAACTCAAGGACCAAAAGAGAGAGTTGGAAGTTCCCCTAATACCATTTTTGAAAATTTCAAAGTTGGGAATTTGGATCAAATTTGGTTTCAGCAAAATTCATTTCCATTATTTCAAAAATAAAATAAAGAGAGAAGATAAAAGGACTTCTTCAAAAACAAAAAATAAATATTGAAAACTGAATTTGAAATCTAAATATATTTATTGGGTTTTATTTGCAATTTATTTTGATGCAAATTTATTAGCATAGCAAAAAGTTTATTTTTAAGAACTTGCATTTTAGGCCAGATAAAAGTTCACAAGGTCCTATATAAGACCATAATATTATGTGAATTTTTCTGGCATTTTTAGACTTATATTTATTTGTATTTTCGGTGCCATAGTGTTTCCGTTCTTTAAAAAAAACGGCTACACGCCTAGGCCAGGCCTAAGGCCCATACCTCTTCCCATGTACCACTGACAGAACTTTCATCCATGGCGCCTCCACCTCTTCCTTCTCTTCCTCTCCCTCTCCCATCCCATTAAGCCCCAGAACCGGTTCCCCTTGCCTCCCTCGACCCCTCTCCTTCACTATTGCGCCCTAATTCCCCTTCTAATGGCCATTAGAACCACAGGTAACTGCTGCCATTAACGCCATTAAATCTGATGATGCCCCGCTCTCCTCTGACTCCCCTAACCCTCCATAAAAGGCTAGAGCATCGCCCCTGTTCCCCTCGTCCGAAGCCCCCTATTTGCAAAAGCTATCTTCCTCTCTATCTTCCCCAATTGCTCAGCGGAGTTCCTGGATTCCGGCGGCTTCTCCACCACGCTAAGAGGCAATACCGACCCCGCGGCACTGTTCCTCGGATCCGTCTCACGTTACTCATCATCGTCCCGCACGCGTCCTTCGCCGAAGCACACCCGAACCGCCTTCTTTCTCGTCGCCGGCGACAAGTCCGGTGAGCACCCAGCCAGCCAATCAGAGAGCGCCACTTGGCATCTGGCGGAATTTTTCTCTTTTTCCAATATCAGATTCTATACCAATTTTTATTTTAGCGTATCTTTTAATCTATAGATCCGATTTAGTTGATTCTTTTTCCTACTAGTTCATAGAAATATCCTCCATCTAGAGAACCAAACGGAAAATATTTTTGAAAGTTTTAAAATTTGAATTCAAACTGATCTGGATTCAAACTTTGTTAGGCCATAACTTGAGTTTCGCAACTCCGTTTTGGGTGATTCTTTTTGCAAATCGAAGCTTGTGACATGTACTTTCTGTTAAAATCAAAACCATTTATTTTTTTTGCTGTAAAAATTACATTCTGTACAGAAACTTTATTTGGTTGTTTTTGAAGTTTTTCGAAGTCTTTTATTTGTTCTCTTTTTGGATCTTTGCTTGTATGCTTATGTATGTTATTGTTTGCTTACGCTAGATCATCCGGAGTGCGAAGCTTGCTACTACGAATCTTTAGGGTTCAACGAACGTCAGCAAGGCAAGTTCACACTTTGATCATAATTTTCAATACCCAGTTTTTACTATGCGTTAGTTTCACCCTCAAAGATTGCATGAATAGTATTGAGAAGATGTGGTTATGCTATGTAGTCCATGTGATAGGAACCTATAACTTCTGATCACCCCAGGATTATTCGTTATATCATATATTGCTTAGCCATGCTCGTAGACGGGGATTGGTATGTGTCATCCATGCAAGTTGCGAGAGATAATAATTTTGGGACAACTTAAGATGGCAACTTTAATACACATCTAGGTGGATTGTTTGGGGCACCTGGAGAAACCAGTGCTTTCCCAAGGGGATCCCGGAGTACCCGTGTGATTACCCTAGGTCTGCCACCCAGGCTCAAAGGGATCATACAACACTTCATGACTAGAAACTTCCATGTGCAGCCACAAGCCATTGCAGGCTCTGGCATAGTTGAGTAAGTTGTGTGACCTCTTTCCGTGGTAGACTAGCTGATGTAGGGGGAAGTAGGTATACCGGTCTACCCAGGGTTAAGGGGAAACACTTCTGAAAGGCTATGTTTCGATCTTTCGATCATGGAGGTGGTTGAGTCTTGTGGGGAAAAGTACGCAAACCTTTGTAGAGTGTACAAACTAATCATGATTAGCCGTGTCCCCGGTTATGGACAAATTTGAGTATATTGGTTGATCTCATCACTCTTTTTAATGAAATTATTGGGATGCTAATAACTTGGGAATTTTGGGATTGAGTTGGAGGTACCTTCTCAATAATGGCATTTTAATTTAATAGTAATTAAAAAATGCATTCCTTTGTTGTAGGGTAAAATTTGCTTTATGCAAAAATTAAACTTAGAGCCTCCACCAGCTAAATTTGCATATAGAGATAGTCTTTTTCATTATTATTCTATGGTGTGAAATTGCGAGCATATTCCATGTGCTGACCTACACGACTGCAACATATCATGTCGCAGACTTTTCCGATGAGGATTAAAGGCGCGATAGGTCGTTGTTCTACACTCAGTTTGTTGTGGAGTTTGATGGACTCTACCTTCGATGCGTTCGCAGTTATTTTTATTTAGATGGCCCTTGGCCATGTCATTGTAATAAATACTCTTTTGAGGACCTCGATGTAATAAAGTGTGTGATTGAACTTTGTTACAATTCATCGATTACTATGTGTGTCAGCATACCGATCCAGGGATGACACTTAAGCACAGAGACTTCGATCCATTTGGGTCAGGTCGCTACAATGATGTGATTGACAAGATCCATCCGTTAGCTTAGCATAATGATCGTTAAGTTTTATTGCTATTGCTTTCTTCATGACTTATACATATTCCTTTGACTATGAGATTACGCAACTCACGGATACCGGAGGAATACCTTGTGTGCTATCAAACATCACAACATAACTGGGTGATTATAAAGATGCTCCATAGGTATCTCCGAAGGTGTTTGTTGGGTTGGCATAGATCGAGATTAGAATTTGTCACCCCGAGTATCGGAGAGGTATCCTTGGGCCCTCTCGGTAATGCACATCATAATAAGACTTGCAAGCAATCTGACTAATGTGTTAGTTGCGGGATGATGCATTACGTAATGAGTAAAGAGACCTACCGGTAACGAGATTGAACTAGGTATGAAGATACCGACGATCGAATCTCGGGCAAGTAACATACTGATGACAAAGGGAATAACGTATGTTGTCATTACGGTACGACCGATAAAGATCTTCGTACAATATGTGGGAACCAATATGAGCATCCAGGTTCCGCTGTTGGTTATTGACCGGAGACGTGTCTCGGTCATGTCTACATAGTTCTCGAACCCGTAGGGTGCGCACGCTTAACGTTCGATGGCGATTTTGTATTATATGAGTTATGTGATTTGGTGACCGAATGTTGTTCATTGTCCCAGATGAGATCACGAACATGACAAGGAGTCTCAAAATGGTTGATAGGTAAATATTCATATATAGGACAATAGAATTCGGACACCGGAAGTGTTCCGGGGGTACCGGGTACGTATCGGGTCACTGGAAGGGGTTCTTGGCACCCCCGACAAAGATATGGGCCTTATTAGGCCAAGGGCGGGACAGACCAGCCCCTAGTGGGCTGGTGCACTCCCATATAGTCCGAATAGGAAGGGGAAAGGAAACGGGGAAGAGATAATGAAGGGGAGGCAATTCGGTGTCCCCCTTCCATCCCCCCCTCTCTCCTTTCCTTCCCTCTCCGGAAAAGAAGGTAAGGGGGGGGGGCGAATTGGACAAGGCCCCCAAGTAGGATTCCTCCTACTTGGGGCGCCCCATGGTTGTCCCCCTCCCACCTATATATATGTGGGGAGGGGGCGCCTAGAACACAACAACAAAGATTGTTAGCTCTGTACGGTGCCCCCCCTCCACAGTTTACTCCTCTAGTGATATTGTCGTAGTGCTTAGGTGAAGCCCTGCGCCGATCACTTCACCATCACCGTCACCAAGCCGTCGTGCTGACGAAACTCTCCCTCGACACTTTGCCAGATCAAGAGTTCGAGGGACGTCATCAAGCTAAACATGTGCAGAACTCAGAGGTGCTGCACGTTCGGTGCTTGATCGGTTGAATCGGGAAGACGTTCGACTATATCAACTGCGTTAAGCTAACGCTTTTGCTCTCGGTCTACGAGGGTACGTGGACACACTCTCCCCCTATCGTTTCTATGCATCTCCTATATAGATCTTGCGTGATAGTAGGATTTTTTTTGAAATTTCATGCTATGTTCCCCAACAGTGGCATCCGAGCCAGGTCTATGCGTAGATGATATGCACGAGTAGAACACAAAGAGTTGTGGGCGGTGGTCATCATACTGCTTACCACCAATGTCTTATTTTGATTCGACGATATTGTTGGATAAAGCGGTCCAGACCAACCTTACATGGCGACGTTCATGAGACCGGTTCCACCGACAGACATGCAACTAGTTTTGCAGAAAGGTGGCTGGCGGGTGTCTGTTTCTCCAACTTTAGTTGAATTGAATTTGACCGCAGCCGGTCCTTGTTGAAGGTTAAAACAACAAACTTGATAAACCACTATTGTGGTTTTAATACGTAGGTAAGAATGGTTCTTGCTATAAGCCCGTAGCAGCCATATAAAACTTGCAACAACAAAGTAGAGGACGTCTAATTTGGTTTTGCAGGGCATGTTGTGATGTGATATGGTCAAGACATGATGTGATATACGTTATTGTATGAGATGATCATGTTTTGTAAAAGTTATCGGCAACTGGCAGGAGCCTTATGGTTGTCGCTTTATTGTATGAAATGCAAACACCATGTAATTGCTTTACTTTATCACTATGCGTTAGTGATAGTTGTAGAAGCAATAGTTGGCGAGACGACCACGACGCTACGATGGAGATCAAGGTGTCAAGCTGGTGATGATGGAGATCATGACGGTGCTTTAGAGATGGAGATCAAAGGCACAAGATGATGATGGCCATATCATGTCACATATTTTGATTGCATGCGATGTTTATCTTTTATGCATCTTATTTTTCTTAGTACGACGGTAGCATTATAAGATGATCCCTCACTAAAATTTCAAGGTATAAGTGTTCTCCCTGAATATGCACCGTTGCGACAGTTCGTCGTGCCGAGACACCATGTGATGATCGGGTGTGATAAGCTCTACGTTCACATACAACAGGTGCAAGAAAGTTTTGCACATGCAGAATACTCGGGTTAAACTTGACGAGCCTAGCATGTACAGACATGGCCTCGAAACACTGGAGACCGAAAGCTCGAACGTGAATCATAGAGATGTTCACCATTGAAAACTACTCCATCTCACGTGATGATCGGACATGGTTTAGTTGATATGGATCACGTGATCATTTAGATGACTTGAGGGATGTCTATCTAAGTGGGAGTTCTTAAGCAATATGATTAATTGAACTTAATGTATCATGAACTTAGTCCTGATATTTTTGCATATCTATGTTGTAGATCAATGGCCCGTGCTACTGTTCCTTTGAATTTTGATATGTTCCTAGAGAAAACTAAGTTGAAAGATGATAGTAGCAATGATGCGGACTGGGTCCGTGATCTGAGGATTATCCTCGTTGCTGCACAAAAGAATTATGTCCTTGATGCACCGCTAGGTGACAGACCTATTGCAGGAGCAGATGCAGACGTTATGAACGTTTGACATGCTCGGTATGATGACTACTTGATAATTTAGTGCACCATGCTTTACGGCTTAGAACCAGGACTTCAAAAATGGTTTGAACGCCACAGAGCATATAAGATGTTCCAAGAGTTGAAATTGGTATTTCAGACTCATGCCCGTGTCGAGAGGTATGAGACCTCTGACAATTATTTTCCTACAAGATGGAGGAGAATAGCTCAGCTAATGAGCATGTGCTCAGAATGTCTGGGTACTACAATCGCATGAATCAAGTGGGAGTTAATCTTCCAGATAAGATAGTGATTGCTAGAGTTCTCTAGTCACTATCACCAAGTTACTAGAACTTCGTGCTGAACTATAATATGCAAGGGGTAACGAAAATGATTCCCAAGCTCCTCGCGATCGGTGAAGGTAGAAATCAAGAAATAACATCAAGTGTTGATGATTAAAAAGATCACTAGTTTCAAGAAAAAGGGCAAGGGATAGAAAGGGAACTTCAAGAAGAATGGTAAGCAAGTTGCCACTCCCGTGAAGAAGCCCAAAGCTATACCCAAACCTGAAACCGAGTGCTTCTACTGCAAAGGAAATGGTCACTGGAAGTGGAACTTCCCCAAAAACTTGGCGAATAAGAAGGATGGCGAAGTGAACAAAGGTATATTTGATACACATGTTATTGATGTGTACTTTACTAGTGTTCATAGTAGCCATTGGGTATTTTATACCGGTTTAGTTGCTAAGATTTGTAACTCGAAAAAAGAGTTGCAAAATGAACAGATACTAGTTAAGGGCGAGGTGACGAAGTGTGTTGGAAGTGATTCCAAGGTTGATAAGATCACCATCGCACACTCCCTCTACCTTCGGGATTAGTGTTGGACCTAAATAAATGTTATTTGGTGTTTGCGTTGAGCATGAATATTTTTGGATCATGTTTATTGCGATACGATTATTCATGTAAGTCAGAGAATAATTGTTGTTCTATTTACATGAATAAACCTTCTATGGTCATACACTCAATATAAATGGTTTATTGAATCTCGATCGTAGTGATACACATATTCATAATATTGATGCCAAAACATGCAAAGTTGATAATGATAGTGCAACATATTTGTGGCACTACCGTTTAGGTCATATTGGTGTAAAACACATGAAGAAATTCAATGCAGATGGGATTGTGGAATCACTTGATTATGAATCATTTGATGCTTGCAAACCATGCCTCATGGGAAAGATGACTAAAACTCCGTTCTCCAGAACAATGGAGCGAGCCACTGACTTATTGGAAGTAATACATACCGATGTATGCGGTCCGATGAGTGTTGAGGCTCGTGGTGGGTATCGTTATTTTCTGACCTTCACAGATGATTTGAGCAGATATGGGTATATCTACTTGATGAAACACAAGTCTAAAACATTTGAAAAGTTCAAAGAATTTCAGAATGAAGTGCAAAATCATCGTAACAAGAAAATAAAGTTTCTACAATCAGATCGCGGAGGTGAATATTTGAGTTACGAGTTTGGTCTTCATTTAAAACAATGTGGAATAGTTTCGCAACTCACGCCACCTGGAACACGACAGCGTAATGGTGTGTCCGAACGTCGTAACTATACTTTATTAGATATGGTGCGATCTATGATGTCTCTTACCGATTTACCACTATCGTTTTGGGGTTATGCATTGGAGATAGCTGCATTCACGTTAAATAGGGCACCATCTAAATCCATTGAGACGACACCATATGAACTGTGGTTTGGCAAGAAACCTAAGCTGTCGTTTCTTAAAGTTTGGGGTTGCGATGCTTATATGAAAAAGCTTCAGCCTGATAAGCTCGAACCCAAATCGGAGAAGTGCGTGTTCATAGGATACCCGAAAGAAACTATTGGGCACACATTCTGTCACAGATCCAAAGGCAAAATATTTGTTGCTAAGAATGGATCCTTTCTAGAGAAGGAGTTTGTCTCGAAAGAAGTGAGTGGGAGGAAAGTAGAACTTGATGAGCTAATTGTACCTTCTCTTGAATTGGAAAGTAGTTCATCACAGAAAACTGTTCCCGTGATACCTACACCAATTAGTGAGGAAGCTAATGATGATGATCATGAAACTTCAGATCAAGTTACTACCGAACCTTGTAGGTCAACCAGAGTACGTTCCGCACCAGAGTGGTACAGAAATCCCAGTTTGGAAGTCCTTTTACTAGACCATGACGAACCTACGAACTATGAGGAAGCGATGATGAGCCCAGATTCCACGAAATGGCTTGAGGCCATGAAATCTGAGATGGGATCCATGTATGAGAACAAAGTGCGGACTTTGGTTGACTTGCTCGATGATCGGCAAGCCATAGAGAATAAATGGATCTTCAAGAAGAAGACTGACGCTGATGGTAATGTTACTGTCTACAAAGCTCGACTTGTTGCGAAAGGTTTTCCACAAGTTCAAGGAGTTGACTATGATGAGACCTTCTCACTCGTAGGGATGCTTAAGTCTGTCTGAATCATGTTAGCAATTGCCGCATTTTATGATTATGAAATCTGTAAAATGGACGTCAAAACTGCATTCCTTAATGGATTTCTCAAAGAAGAGTTGTATATGATGCAACCAGAAGGTTTTGTCAATCCTAAAGGTGCTAGCAAAGTATGCAAGCTCCAGCGATCCATTTATGGACTGGTGCAAGCATCTCGGAGTTGGAATATACTCTTTGATAGTGTGATCAAAGCATATGGTTTTATACAGACTTTCGGAGAAGCCAGTATTTACAAGAAAGTGAGTGGGAGCTCTATAGCATTTCTAATATTATATGTGGATGACATATTGTTGATTGGAAATGATATAGAATTTCTGGATAGCATAAAAAGATACTTGAATAAGAATTTTTCAATGAACGACCTCGGTGAAGCTGCTTATATATTGGGCATCAAGATCTATAGAGATAGATCAAGACGCTTGATAGGACTTTCACAAAGCACATACCTTGACAAGATTTGAAGGAGTTCAAATGGACCAGTCAAAGAAAGGGTTCTTACCTGTGCTACAAGGTGTGAAGTTGAGTAAGACTCAAAACCCGACCACGACAGAATATATAGAGAGAAAGAAAGTCATTCCCTATGCCTCAGCCATAGGTTCTATAAATTATGCTATGCTGTGTACCAGACCTATTTGTACCTTACCAAGAGTTTGGCAAGGGGGTACAATAGTGACCTAGGAGCGGATCACTGGACATCGGTCAAAGTTATCCTTAGTTACCTAAGAGGACTAAGGAAAATTTTCTCAGTTATGGAGGTCATAAAGAGTTCATCGTAAAGAGTTACGTTGATGCAAGCTTTGACACTAATCCATATGACTCTAAGTCTCGATCTAGATATATATTTAAAGTGGGAGCTATTAGCTAGAGTAGCTCCGTGCAGAGCATTGTAGACATAGAAATTTGCAAAATACATACGGATCTGAATGTGGCAGACCCGTTGACTAAACCTCTCTTAGAAGCAAAACATGATCACACCTTAGTACTCTTTGGGTGTTAATCACATGGCGATGTGAACTAGATTACTGACTCCAGTAAACCCTTTAGGTGTTGGTCACATAGCGATGTGAACTATGGGTGTTAATCACATGGTGATGTGAACTATTGGTGTTAAATCACATGGCGATGTGAACTAGATTATTGACTCTAGTGCAAGTGGGAGACTGAAGAAAATATGCCCTAGAGGCAATAGTAAAGTTGTTATTTATATTTCCTTAGATCATGATAAATGTTTATTATTCATGCTAGAATTGTATTAACCGGAATGGGTCATCGTGCTAAGCTAACGGAATGGGTCAAGTCAATCACATAATTCTCTAATGATGTGATCCCGTTAATCAAATGACAACTCATGTCTATGGCTAGGAAACTTAACAATCTTTGATTCAACGAGCTAGTCAAGTAGAGGCATACTAGTGACACTCTGTTTGTCTATGTATTCACACATGTACTAAGTTTCTGGTTAATACAATTCTAGCATGAATAATAAACATTTATCATGATATAAGGAAATAAATAATAACTTTATTATTGCCTCTAGGGCATATTTCCTTCAGTCTCCCACTTGCACTAGAGTCAATAATCTAGTTCACATCTTTATGTGATTAGTTCACATCTCCATGTGACTAATACCCAAAGGGTTTACTAGAGTCAATAATCTAGTTCACGTCGCTATGTGATTTACACCCAAAGAGTGATCATGTTTTTCTTGTGAAAGAAGTTTAGCCTACGGGTCTGCAACATTCAGATCCGTATGTATTTCGCAAATTTCTATGTCTACAATGCTCTGCACGGAGCTACTCTAGCTAATTGCTCCCACTTCCAATATGTATTCAGATCGAGACTTAGGGTCATCTAGATCGATGTAAAAAGCTTGCATCGACGTAACTCTTTATGACGAACTCTTTTATCACCTCCATAACCGAGAAATATTTCCTTAGTCCTCTAAGGATAATTTTGATGCTGTCCAGTGATCTACTCCTAGATCACTATTGTACTCCCTTGCCAGAAAGATGCTAAGGTATACAATAGGACTGGTAAACAACATAGCATACTTTATAGAACCTATGACTGAGGCATAGGGAATGACTTTTCATTCTCTTTCTATTTTCTGCTGTGGCCGGGTTTTGAGTCTTTACTCAACTTCACACCTTGCAACACAGGTAAGAACTCCTTCTTTGACTGTTCCATTTTGAACTACATTGAAATCTTGTCAAGGTATGTACTCATTGAAAAAACTTATCAAGCGTCTTGATATATCTCTGTAGATCTTGATGCTCAATGTGTAAGCAACTTCATCGAGGTCTTTCTTCGAAAAACTCTTTTCAAACACTCCTTTATGCTTTCCAGAAAATTCTACATTATTTCCGATCAACAATATGTCATTCACATATACTTATCAGAAATGCTATAGTGCTCCCACTCACTTTTTTGTAAATACAGGCTTCACCGCAAGTCTGTATAAGACCATATGCTTTGATCACTTTATCAAAGCATATATTCCAACTCCGAGATGCTTGCGCCAGTCCATAGATGGATCGCTGGAGCTTGCTCACTTTGTTAGCACCTTTAGGATCGACAAAACCTTCTGGTTGCATCATATACAACTCTTCTTTTAAGAAATCCATGAAGGAATACAATTTTGACATCCATTTGCCAGATTTCATAAAATGCGACAACTGCTAACATGATTCGGACGGACTTTTAAGCATCGATACGAGTGAGAAAATCTCATCGTAGTCAACACCTTGAACTTGTCGAAAACATTTTGTGACAATTCGAGCTTTGTAGACAGTAACACTACTATCAGCGTCCGTCTTCCTCTTGAAGATCCATTTATTCTTAATGACTCACCGATCATCGGGCAGGTCAATCAAAGTCCATACTTTGTCTCATACATGGACCCCATCTCAGATTTCATGGCCTCAAGCCATTTCGCGGAATTTGGGCTCATCATCGCTTCCTCATAGTACGTAGGTTCGTCATGGTCAAGTAACATGACATCCAGAACAGGATTACCGTACCACTCAGGTGCGGATCTCACTCTGGTTAACCTACGAGGTTTGGTAGTAACTTGATCTGAAGTTACATGATCATCATCATTAGCTTCCTCACTAATTGGTGTAGGAGTCACAGGAACAGATTTATGTGATGAACTACTTTTCAATAAGGGAGCAGGTACAATTACCTCATCAAGTTCTACTTTCCTCCCACTCACTTCTTTCGAGAGAAACTCCTTCTCTAGAAAGTATCCATTCTTAGCAACGAATGTCTTGCCTTCGGATATGTGATAGAAGGTGTACCCAACTGTCTCCTTAGGGTATCCTATGAAGACACATTTCTCTGATTTGGGTTTGAGCTTATCAGGATGAAACTTTTTCACATAAGCATCGCAACCCCAAACTTTAAGAAACGACAACTTTGGTTTCTTGCCAAACCACAGTTCATATGGTGCCATCTCAACGGATTTAGATGGTGCCCAATATAACAAGAATGCGGCTGTCTCTAATGCATAACCCCAAAACGATAGTGGTAAATCAGTAAGAGACATCATAGATTGCACCATATCTAATAAAGTATGGTTACGATGTTCATACACACCATTACGCTGTGGTGTTCCAGGTGGCGTGGGTTGCGAAACTATTCCGCATTGTCTCAAATGAAGACCAAACTCGTAACTCAAATATTCTCCTCCACAATCAGATCGTAGAAACTTTATTTTCTTGTTACGATGATTTTCCACTTCACTCTAAAATTATATGAACTTTTCAAATGTTTCAGACTTATGTTTCATCAAGTAGATATACCCATATCTGCTCAAATCATCTGTGAAGGTCAGAAAATAACGATACCCGCCTCGAGCCTCAACACTCATCGAATCGCATACATCAGTGTGTATTATTTCCAATAAGTCAGTTGCTCGCTCCATTGTTCCGGAGAATGGAGTCTTAGTCATCTTGCCCATAAGGCATGGTTCACAAGCATCAAGTGATCATTAATCAAGTGATTCCAAAATCCCATCAGCATGGAGTTTCTTCATGCACTTTACACCAATATGACCTAAACGGCAGTGCCACAAATAAGTTGCACTATCATTATTAACTTTGCATCTTTTGGCTTCAATATTATGAATATGTGTATCACTACTATCGAGATCCAACAAACCATTTTCATTGGGTGTATGACCATAGAAGGTTTTATTCATGTAAACAGAATAACAATTATTCTCTAACTTAAATGAATAACCATATTGCAATAAACGTGATCAAATCGTATTCATGCTTAACGCAAACACCAAATAACATTTATTTAGGTTCAACACTAATCCCAAAAGTATAGGGAGTGTGCGATGATGATCATATCAATCTTGGAACCACTTCCAACACACATCATCACTTCACCCTTAACTAGTCTCTGTTCATTCCGCAACTCCCGTTTCGAGTTACTAATCTTAGCAACTGAACTAGTATCAAATACTGAGGGGTTGCTATAAACACTAGTAAAGTACACATTAATAACATGTATATCAAATATACCTTTGTTCACTTTGCCATCCTTCTTATCCGCCAAATACTTGGGGCAGTTCTGCTTCTAGTGACCTGTCCCTTTGCAGTTGAAGCACTTAGTCTCAGGCTTAGGTCCAGACTTGGGCTTCTTCACTTGAGCAGCAACTTTCTTGCCGTTCTTCTTGAAGTTCCCTTTCTTCCCTTTGGCCTTTTCTTGAAACTAGTGGTCTTGTCAACCATCAACACTTGATGCTTTTCTTGATTTCTACCTTCGTCGATTTCAGCATCACGAAGAGCTTGGGAATCGTTTCCGTTATCCCTTGCATATTATAGTTCATCACGAAGTTCTAATAATTTGGTGATAGTGACTAGAGAACTCTTTTAATCACTATCTTATCTGGAAGATTAACTCCCACTTGATTTAAGTGATTGTAGTACTTAGACATTTTGAGCACATGCTCACTAGCTGAGCTATTGTCCTCCATCTTGTAGGCAAAGTACTATCAGAGGTCTCATACCTATTGACACGGGCATGAGTATGAAATACCAATTTCAACTCTTGGAACATCTTATATGCTCCGTGGAGTTCAAAACATTTTTGACGTCCCAATTCTAAGCCGTAAAGCATGGTGCACTAAACTATCAAGTAGTCATCATACCGAGCTTTTTCAAACATTCATAACGTCTGTATCTGCTCCTGCAATAGGTCCGTCACCTAGCAGTGCATCAAGGACATAATACTTCTGTGCAACAATGAGGATAACCCTCAGATCATGGAGCTAGTCTGCATCATTGCTACTAACATCTTCCAACTTATTTTTCTCTAGGAACATATAAAAAATAAATGGGGAGCTACATCGCAAGCTATTGATCTACAACATAGATATGCAAATACTATCAGGACTAAGTTCATGATAAATTAAAGTTCAATTAATCATATTACTTAAGAACTCCCACTTAGATAGATATCCCTCTAATCATCTAAGTGATCACGTGATCCATATCAACTAAACCATGTCCGATCATCACGTGAGATGGAGTAGTTTCAATGGTGAACATCACTATGTTGATCATATCTGCTATATGATTCACGCTCTTACTTTCGGTCTCAGTGTTCCGAGGCCATATCTGCATATGCTAGGCTCGTCAAGTTTAACCCGAGTATTCTGCATGTGCAAAACTTTCTTGCACCTGTTGCATGTGAACGTAGAGCTTATCACACCCGATCATCACATGGTGTCTCGGCACGACGAACTGTCGCAACGGTGCATACTCAGGGAGAACACTTATACCTTGAAGTTTAGTGAGGGATCATCTTATCGCGAGTGGGGTAGTTCCTTTCATTGGGCTTCAACTGACGAGAGGTATAGGCCACAACTTTCTTCTCTTGCATTAACACAATGCCTAGACCTTGCAAAGAGGCATCACAGAAAACTTCGAATGGCTTGGATTCATCAGGAGGAGTCAAGACATGAGCTGTGACGAGTTTCTCTTTGAGGGTGTTGAAAGCAACATCACACTCAGGTGTCCAGACATACTTTACATGCTCCTGGAGGAGGTTGGAAAGAGGCTTTGCAATCTTAGAGAAATTCTCAATGAATCTTCGGCAATAGCTTGCAAGTCCAAGAAAACTGCGGAGCTGCTTGACATTCTGAGGAGGTTCCTAGTTCACAATTGTAGACACTTTCTCAGGAATAACCGCGATGCCCTTGGCGGAGATGATATGACCAAGGTAAAGAACTTCATCAAGCCAAAACTCACATTTGGAAAACTTTGCATAGAATTGATGCTCTATGAGCTTGTCGAGCACCAATCTCAAATGCTTGGCATGATCCTCCTTATTCTTGGAGAAGACCAATATATCTTCGAGATACACCAGGATGAAATCATTTGTGTAAGGGTTGAAGATGAACTTCATCACGCGAGAGAACATTGGAGGAGCATTGACAAGGCTGAAAGACATGACGGTATATTCATAAGAACCATAGCTTGTTCTGAATGCTGTCTTGGGGATATCTTGCTCACGAATGCGAATCTGATGATAACCCATGCGGAGGTCAAGCTTGGAGAATACTTTAGCACCTTTAAGTTGCTCGAAAGCTCATTGATGTTGGGAAGTGGATACTTGTTCTTAATTATCTTCTTGTTCAATGGACGGTAGTCGACAAAAAGTCGGTATGTGCCATCCTTCTTCTGGACAAAAAGAACACCACAACCCCATGGAGATGAACTCGGTCTGATCAAACCCAGACGCTCTTGTTCATCGAGCTGTTTCTTCAATTCCTTCAGCTCCTTAGGTCCAAGCTTGTAAGGATGCTTGCAAACGGGTTCCGTACTAGGCTCAAGATCGATAACAAATTCAACTGGCCGTTGAGGAGGCATTCCCGGAAGCTCTTCTGGAAAGACGACTTGGTATTCACAAACAACTGGAATCTGAGAGATGGCATTCAACTCGCCCTTCTCATTGAGAGAAAATAGTCAAATGGTTTCATCCTGAGCAGCATTGATGATCACATCCTCAGAAGAGTGTGTCAATTGAATCTCTCTGGCAGCACAATCAAGCTGAGCCTTGTGCTTAGAAAGCCAGTCCATCCCGAGAATTAGATCAATATCCGAGTCTCCAAGAACCATTGGAGAAGACATAAATTTATAGTTTCCCATCTAGATGGAAACATCCGGAGCCACCAAATCGGAACTCAACCATTTACACGGAGAAACGATATCCATGGGTTTACCCAAATGTGAAGAAGTGAATTCATGCTTGGCAAAAAAGGGTCTTGACATGAAACAATGCGATGCACCAGTATCAAATAAGACCTTTGCAGGAAAGGAGTTAATTGAAAGGTTACCCATGATCACATCTGAAGAATCCTCTGCCTGAGCTGCGTTCATCATGTTCACCTTAGTATGCTTGGGATTATGCTTGACCACTGCATTGGCAAAAAATGGTCTTGACATGAAACAATGCGATGCACCAGTATCAAATAAGACTTTTGCAGGAAAGGAGTTAATTGAAAGGTTACCCATGATCACATCTGAAGAATCCTCTGCCTGAGCTGCGTTCATCATGTTCACCTTAGCATGCTTGGGATTATGCTTGACCACTGCATTGCTGGAAGATCTCACAGGAGGAGGAGGTGGAAGGCGCCTTTGGTTGAAGCACTTGTTTGCATAGTGCCCTTGCTGCTGACACTTGTTGCAAGTCACCTCTGAGAGTGGACTATGATAAGGAGCACTTGACCTTGGAGCTTGGGACTGAGATTTGTTCTGATAGCCTGGGTTGGGTGGGTGGGAAGATCCATGGCCACCTTTGCTTTTCTACTGGTAGGGCTGACAAAACAGAGGAGGAGGAAGCCAGAACTTCTGTTGCTTAGCTGCCACTTGTGAGGAAGAAGAAGAGTGAACTGTATCCCTGATTCTCTTCTTAGAAGCCTCACACTTGAGCTGAGCAGCTTCTTGCTTGAGTGCCATGTTATAGAATTGATCGAACTCAGTCGGCTCAAGAAGCACGAGAGCTAATTGCAGATCTTCTCTGAGGCCACCTCTGAATTGATAGATCATACTCTTTTCATCAGGAACGTCTTGTTTAGCGAAGTGAGTAAGTTTCTGAAACTGGATATTGTATTGGTACACGGACATGCCGCCTTGCTTGAGATTGCGGAACTCCTCACGCTTGCTCTCAGCAACACTTGTTGGAATATGATGAGCTTTGAAGCCTCGACAGAAATCATCCCAGGTAATCACACGACCTCCTCTGGAATCTTTGTATTGTTGATACCAGTCAGCAGCTTGGTCCTTGAGTTGAAACGAAGCAAACTTGACAAAGTCCTCAGGCCTGACATTGCTACATTCAAAATGCCTGCAGATGTCCATGAGCCAATCATCAGCGTCTGTGGCCTCGACACAGTTGCTGAAAGACTTCGGCTGGTTTGCAAGGAACTGGTTGAGGGTACCAAACTAAGGCTGATTGTTGAAATTCCCTTGGCCTTTATTTCCTTGGTTGCCTTGACCTTGGTTGCGCTCTTGCAAGAGTTGCAAAAGTATCTGAGTGTTGGTGTTGGTGGCTGCCATGACAGCTTGCCATGCCTCCGGAGGTGGAGGTGGTGGTGGAGGGTTCGCCTAACTCCCATCAATGCGTTCCGGATTCAGACGCGTTGGAGGAGCCATCCTGAAGAGGGTGACATCCGTTAGAATCTTGATAGACAAATATTCAAGCTGAATCAACGGATAGAAATTGCAACATATAGTCTTCACAATAAACATTTGAACAAGGATGAATGAATGAATTCCAAAGTAAATCATCACATGTCCATTAAGTTGAGAAGCCACTTAGATAAAGGTTGATGAATGAAATAACAAGGTACGATCAGGAACAAATAAGTGGTAAGGATTACCCAACCACAAACCAAATATCTGCGGGAAGAAATACTAGAGCTACTTGTATTCCCACCTATAAACTCCCGAAACTTCCTGGTTATGCAATCATGTGTCAGGGATACAGGGGAAGCATAATATCTCACCCAAACTAACAATCCCTACATCCAGTTGTATCCATCCTTCAACACATAACCAAGAAACCTTCGGAAATCATGTACCTCAACCTTCGAAAAGCATCCGTTATACAAGTTATGGCAATACTCCCAAACTCCCGCCCCAGTACTGGGTGGCGTTGAGGTTATCTCACCAACAACTGCATAAAAGAGATTTTCGATGTCGGCGAACTTAGGTATTCCAGAACTGCAATGATAAAATTGTGATGACAACACCTCAGAGCTCAACTCCCCGGGACACTGGCACAACCCCTAAATGTCAGGAGGCACCGTGAACAATGTTCTCGTCACAATACTATCAGAACGATTCCAAGATACCCGTGTGATCCTAAATTTTTTTAGTGAAATTTGAGGAGAGGAAAGTCAAAACTTCTACGTCAGGAGGCCTCACCAGAGCGGCAAAGGGACTGAGGAGTAAAAAGAATCCTACTCTCCGATATATATAATCCTAAGACTCAAAACATTTTGTTCTAGACTCAACAACGTCAGCGATTCAATCAAGCAGGGGGCTCCTAAGTTGGGGATGTCTTTGATTACCAACTTGTAACGCTCACGATGTGGCTATATCTCCCATGTGTCGAGGCACGACTTAGAGGCTTAACCGCATGGTAGTTTTGTCGCAAGAGGGGTAATCTTCACACAGTCCCATGTACTGAATAAGAAAGGGATAAAGAGAGTTGGCTTACACTCGCCACATCACACAATACATAAATAATTCATACATCATCCAAATACACTCATAGACCGACTACGGTCAAATCCGAATAAAAGGGAGATAAACCCCAAATGCTAGATCCCCGATCGTCCCAACTGGGCTCCACTACTGATCATCAGGAAACGAAACATAGTAACAACCAAGGTCCTCGTCGAACTCCCACTTGAGTTCGGTAGCATCACCTGCACTAGTATCATCGACACCTGTAACTGTTTGGAAGTATCCGTGAGTCATGAGGACTCAGCAATCTCACACCCGCGAGATCAAGACTATTTAAGCTTATGGGTAGGATAATGTAGTGAGGTGGAGCTGCAGCAAGCGCTAATCAAATATGGTGGCTAACATACGCAAATGAGAATAAGATGAGAAGCTACACAACGGTCGTGAAGCTATAAGTGATCAAGAAGTGATCCTGAAACTACTTACATCCATACATAACCCAAGACCTTGCTAAGTCACGATGCTTTCTATCAAAGGGAATCTTGCACAACACTTTATTCATAATGAATGTGAACAACTTGTGGCACAACTCCTTGATACCAGCTGGTCTCCTCGAACCTCTTGCTATTCCAGAATGGAAGTTTGACCATATTGAAATGGACTTCGTTACTGGATTTCCTAAGTCCAAGCGTGGAAATGATGCTATCTTCGTTGTCATCGACAAGCTTACAAAAGTGGCTCATTTCCTCCCAATCAAAGAATCTATCACAGCATCTCAGTTGGTAGAGCTATACACCTCCAGGATTGTCTCCTTGCATGGTATTCCGCAATTGATCTCTTTAGACCGCGGAATCATTTTCACTTCTAAGTTCTGGGACTCCTTCCAGAAGGCCATGGGCACCAACATTCGCTTCAGCACAACTTTCCATCCTCAAACTAGTGGTCAAGTCGAGCGAGTCAATCAAATCCTTGAAGATATGCTCAGGGCTTGTGTCATCTCTTTTGGCATGAAGTGGGAGGATTGTCTTCCATATGCCGAGTTCTCCTACAACAAGTTCCAAGCGAGTTTGGGCAAGGCCCCATTCGAAATTCTCGATGGCAGAAAGTTCCATACTCCTCTCAATTGGTCAGACACTGGTGAACGCCAAATTCTTGGCAATGACTTGATCACAAAAGCTGAAGAAATGTGTAGAGTCATCCGTGAAAATCTCAAAGCCGCGCAATCGCGCCAGAAGAGTTACTACGATATCAAGCACCGTGACTTGGCTTTTGAGATTGGAGACCATGTCTACCTCCGCGTCTCTCCAATGAACGACACTCGTCGCTTCGGTATGAAAGGGAATCTTGCCCCTAGATACGTGGGTCCTTTCAAGATCATTGGGTAAAGAGGCAACCTCGCCTATCAACTTGAGCTTCCGTCCAACTTCGCAAACGTGCACGATGTGTTTCATGTGTCACAGCTTCGCAAGTGCTTCAAGACCCCTGAGCGCACTATCAACTTCGCAAATGTGCACGATGTGTTTCACGTGTCACAACCTCGCCTATCAACTTGATCTCCAAGAAGATTTGTCTTATCATGAGCATCTCGTTGCTATTCTTGAAGAAACCGAGCGCAAGACGCGCAACAAGTCAATCAAATTCCTGAAAGTGAAGTGGTCACACCATTCCGACCGAGAAGCCACCTGGGAACGCGAGGATCACCTCCATTCCGAATATCCAGAGTTCTTTCAGTCCTAGATCTCGGGACAAGATCCTTTTGTAGTGGTGGAGTGTTGTAACACCCCGGATGTAACTTTCCATATTTGTAACTCCGACCTTGCCATTTTTGGCTATGTGATTTGATATTCCATTCATGGTTGGGTTTTGTCTTTCAATTTGCATTTTTTTCATGTCATGCATTTCATATCATGTCATCATGTGCATCGCATTTGCATTCGTGTTCGTCTCATGCATCCGAGCATTTTCCCCATTGTCCGTTTCGCAATCCGACACTCCCACATGCACCCGGCGCACCCCTCTTATCTCTTTTCGTGAGCGGGAGGTAAACGTTCTCGGAATTGGTCGAGATTTGTCAAGTGGCCTTGGTACATCACCGGTAGACCGCCTGTCAAATTTTGTTCCATTTGGAGGTCGTTTGATGCCCCAACGGTTAACTGGGTAACCGCAAAAGCCTCTTTTGTGTTGCAGCCCAACACCCCTCAAAACAGCCTAATAGCCCATCTAAACCACCTCCATGTTCTCCGTCGTTGGATCATGATCATGTGGGCGAAAACCGCACCTCATTTGGACACTCCTAGCTCCCTCTACCTATAAATATACACCTCCCCTTGAAAATTCACGCAGACGAAACCCTAGGCTAGTCCCTCTCCGCCGCCGGACACGTCCGGCCCGAGCCAGACAAAGTCGCCGCCGCCCCGCAGCCAGTGGTGAGATGCCACGTGGCACCGCCGCGCTGCCCACCGCGGAAGCCTGCCGGGCCCGAGGTCAGCCCCCGCGGGCCCATTCAGCCTCGCCCCGCTCCGCGCCACTACCCGCCGCCGCGTGCCCGCGCGCCGCCGCCTCGTCCCTCCGCTGCCACCGCGTCGACCTCGTCGCCTAGCCGCCGCCACCGCGTCGACTGCCGCCGCCCTCACTGTCCGGCCTTACCCCAACTCTGCCAGCGCCGGATCCGGCTAGATCCGGCCCGACCCGACCTCGCCGGCGCCTCCCCGCGCTCCGGCGAGCCTCCAGCACCTCCGGCCGCCCCTTCCTCCAACTCCGGCGAACCTCTATCCGCGTGCCCCGAAACCATATATCTGTTTTCAGGAGGTGATTTTTCGTCCAAGTCTTTTCCCTGCATTATTTTTATGCCTGTTTCATCAAGTCATATCTCGATGACCGTGGCTCCGAATCATGCATATGATGTGTCGAAATGTTCATCTCGTTAAGCTATTCATTTTAGTGGAATTTGCATGCATATTACTGTTCATTATGGTGCCATTTTCATTGTTTCAAGAGTGCTATAAAATGTTAACTGCTGGTTCTTAATAGAACATAGTGATTTGTCATTATTTGGTGTGTGCATCCTATGAGCATGAGGTCTACATATGTTTTGAACTACAACATGCCATCTCTACAGGGGTGCAAGTCTTGCAGTTTTGTGAGCTATGTGGTGACTAGCACAAGCATGCAAAGTAGTCTCCGTGATGTTACTGTTTTCAGGCACTTGGTGATTGTCTTTTCTTGTTATATTTTGAGGCCATGTAAACTTGTTGCTACCATGAGATCCATGCTTATTTTGAGATACTTCAGTAAGGATGTTTGAACATATGATTGTGGTATATCCATTCATGCCTCAGGTTGCAATTATGGAGTGCCCTAGCATGTCATTTTCTTGCTCTACTTTTGCTAAATAATGTTCCTGGTAGATTGTTAACATGTTAATCCATATTGCCATGTGCTTTGCTAGTGATCCATGCATCTTATGAACTTGCTATTGCCTTGTTTAGTTTCATGAACATGTATTTTTACTATTGGTATAATTGTGTTGTCATATAATGCTTTCTGATGAGTGGCATGAGCTTGCAAAGTTGCTATCATGAATCTGTTTTCTGCCATGTCCTGAATTCCACCAAGTCTGAATTTGTTTATAAAACTTGCTATGTTTACATGGGTGCCATCATATTTTCTGTGCCTTTTGGCTCATATTCAGTAAGGGAGTTTTGTTCTATGCATTTAATAAAAGCATGCCATGCCTTTGTTTGCCATGCCTTTGTTCCTGTAGCATGTTGTTCGCTTGCTCTAAACTTTGCTTCCTGATGCTGTTTATGCCATGTTAGTGTTTTCACTAAGTCTGTGAAGCTGATATCTTTTGCACTTTTGCCACGCTTGTTTGAACCTGTTCTAGTGTGATTTAACCGTGGCCCAGTGTTCATGTTTTGTCAAGAATCTCCTGTAAATCACTTCCATATTCTTTCTTGCTATGTTGGAGTGTAGTAGCTTAGTTTCTTGTTGCATTCTAAGTGCTATCATGCTGTAAACCATAGTTTTGCATCATTCTTGTTTTGCTTGCCATTTGCAAACCATGCATCCGTTTCCGGTGATCCTTATATCGATTTCGACCGAAATCACCTCATCTTTCCAGCGGCATACTTGGTTTTCAAGTTGATTCCTTGATCATTCTTTCCCTTCCGGGGCACGCATAAGCATTGCATATCATATCTTGCATATCATGCCATGTATTGCATCATGTTGCTTGTGCATTGCACCATGATTGATTGTTGTTCCATTTCTTGTGTTCTTGCCTTGGGTAGATCCGGGAGACGAGTACGTGAACGAGGAACCTGTTGAGTATGCTAACGAGGATCAAGCTTTCGAAAACTCTGAGAACATTGCAGGCAAGATGACCATACCCTCAATATCACTTCTATCTTTGCTTGCTAGTTGTTCGTTCTATTGCTATGTCGTGCTACCTACCACTTGTTATATCATGCCTCCCATATTGCCATGACAAGCCTCTAACCCACCTTCCTAGCAAACCATTGTTTGGCTATGTTACCGCTTTTGCTCAGCCCCTCTTATAGCGATGTTAGTTGCAGGTGAAGTTGAAGTTTGTTCCATGTTGGAACATGTTTATGTTGGGATATCACAATATCTCTTATTTAATTTAATGAATATATATACTTGGTAAAGGGTGGAAGGCTCGGCCTTTTGCCTGGTGTTTCGTTCCACTCTTGCCGCCCTAGTTTCCATCATACCGGTGTTATGTTCCTTGATTTTGCTTTCCTTATGCGGTTGGGGTTATGGGACCCCCTTGACAGTTTGCTTTGAATAAAAATCCTCCAGCAAGGCCCAACCTTGGTTTTAACATTTGCCACCTAAGCCTTTTACCTTGGGTTTTCGCGAGCCCGAGGGTCATCTTTATTTTAACCCCCGGGCCAGTGCTCCTCTGAGTGTTGGTCCGAACCGGGCTGCCTGCGGGGCCACCTCGGGGAAACTTGAGGGCTGGTTTTACTCGTAGCTTGACCTATCCGGTGTGCCCTGAGAATGAGATATGTGCAGCTCCTATCGGGATTTGTCGGCACAGTCGGGTGGCTTTGCTGGTCTTGTTTTACCATTGTCGAAATGTCTTGTAACCGGGATTCCGAGACTGATCGGGTCTTTCCGGGAGAAGGAGTTGACCGTGAGAGCTTGTGGTGGGCTAAGTTGGGACACCCCTGTAGGGTATAAACTTTCGAGAGCCGTGCCCGCGGTTATGTGACAGATGGGAATTTGTTAATATCCGGTTGTAGAGAACTTGACACTTGACTTAATTAAAATGCATCAACCGCGTGTGTAGCCGTGATGGTCTCTTTTCGGCGGAGTCCGGAAAGTGGACACGGTCTTGGGTTATGTATGAACGTAAGTAGTTTCAGGATCACTTCTTGATCACTTATGGTTCACGACCATTGTGTAGCTTCTCATCTTCTTCTCATTTGCGTATGTTAGCCACCATATTTGCTTATCGCTTGCTGCAGCTCCACCTCACTACCTTATTCTACCCATAAGCTTAAATAGTCTTGATCTCGCGAGTGTGAGATTGCTGAGTCCTCGTGACCCATGGATACTTCCAAACAGTTGCAGGTGCCGATGATACCAGTGCAGGTGATGCTACCAAACTCAAGTGG
Source organism: Triticum dicoccoides (assembly GCF_002162155.2). NCBI lineage: Eukaryota > Viridiplantae > Streptophyta > Magnoliopsida > Poales > Poaceae > Triticum > Triticum dicoccoides. The sequence goes on along the minus strand of NC_041392.1, from coordinate 428,362,774 downwards.
GAGTTCGACGAGGACCTTGGTCGTTACAATGTTTCATTTCCTGATGATCAGTAGTGGAGCCCAGTTGGGACGATCGGGGATCTAGCATTTGGGTTTTATCTTCTTTTTATTCGGATTTGACCATAGTCGGTCTATGAGTGTATTTGGATGATGTATGAATTATTTATGTATTGTGTGATGTGGCGAGTGTAAGCCAACTCTCTTTATCCCTTTCTTATTCAGTACATGTGATTGTGTGAAGATTATCCCTCTTGCGACAAAACCACCATGCGGTTATGCCTCTAAGTCATGCCTCTACACGTTGGAGATATAGCCGCATCGTGGGTGTTACAGATACCTCTATGTATCCGTGTCTATGGCTAGGAAACTTAACCATCTTCGATTAACGAGCTAGTCTAGTAGAGGCTTACTAGGGACACTGTGTTTTGTCTATGTATCCACACATGTATCAAGTTTTCGGTTAATAAAATTCTAGCATGAATAATAAACATTTATCATGATATAAGGAAATATAAATAACAGCTTTATTATTGCCTCTAGGGCATATTTCCTTCAGTCTCCTACTTGCACTAGAGTCAATAATCTAGATTACATTGTAATGATTCTAACACCCATGGAGTCTTGGTGCTGATCATGGTTTGCTCGTGGAAGAGGCTTAGTCAATGGGTCTGCCACATTCAGATCCATATGTATTTTGCAAATCTCTGTCTCCCTCCTTGACTTGATCACAGATGGAGTTGAAGCGTCTCTTGATGTGTTTGGTTCTCTTGTGAAATTTGGATTCCTTTGCCAAGGCAATTGCTCCAGTATTGTCACAAAAGATTTTCATTGGACCCGATGCACTAGGTATTGCACCTAGATCAGATATGAACTCCTTCATTCCCTGCTTCCGAAGCAACTATGTACTCCACTTCACACGTAGATCCCGCCATGGCGCTTTGCTTGGAACTGCACCAACTGACAGCTCCACCATTCAATATAAATATGTATCTGGTTTGTGGCTTAGAGTCATCCGGATCGGTGTCAAATCTAGCATCGACGTAACCATTTACGACAAGCTCTTTGTCACCTCCATAAACGAGAAACATATCCTTAGTCCTTTTTAGGTACTTGAGGATGTTCTTGACCGCTGTCCAGTGATTCACTCCTGGATTACTTTGGTACCTCCCTGCTAGACTTATAGCAAGGCACACATTAGGTCTGGTACACAACATAGCATACATGATAGATCTTATGGCTGAGGCATAGGGAATGACTTTCATTTTCTCTCTATCTTTTGCAGTGGTCGGACATTGAGTCCGACTCAACTTCACACCTTGTAACACACGTAAGAACCCTTTCTTTGACTAATCCATTTTGAACTTCTTCAAATTTTTATCAAGGTATGTGCTTTGTCAAAGTCCAATTAAGCGTCTTGATCTATTTCTATAGATCTTGATGCCCAATATATAAGCAGCTTCACCGAGGTCTTTCATTGAAAAACTCTTATTCAAGTATCCTTTTATGCTATCCAGAAATTCTATATCATTTCCAATCAACAATATGTCATCCACATATAATATTAGAAATGCCACAGAGCTCCCACTCACTTTCTTGTAAATACAAGCTTCTCCGAAAGTCTGTATAAGACCATATGCTTTGATCACACTATCAAAGCGTATATTCCAACTCCGAGATGTTTGCACCAGTCCATAAATGGGTCGCTGTGATACGTCTCCAATGTATCTATCATTTTTGATTGTTCCTTGCTGTTTTATTATGAATCTTGGATGTTTTATAATCATTTTATAGTCATTTTATATCATTTTTCGTACTAACCTATTGACATAGTGCCAAGTGCAAGTTGCTGTTTTTCCATGTTTTGTACATTGCAGAAAATCAATATCAAATGGAGTCCAAATGCCACGAAACTTTATGGAGATTTTTTATGGGCCAGAAGGAAGGCAATGGGCCCTGGTTGCATGGTGCCCCGAGGGGGGCACAACCCACTAGGGTGCGCCAGGAGGCCCAGGCACGCCCTGGTGAGTTGTGCCCACCTCAGGTGCCCCCCGGACCACCTCTTTGCTCTATAAATACCCCAAAAATACCAGAACCCTAGGGGAGTCAACGAAATACTCATCCAGCCGCCGTAGAGTCCAGAACCACCAGATCCAATCTAGACACCACCTCAGATAGGGTTCACCACCTCCTTTGGTGCCTCTCTGATGATGCGTGAGTAGTTCTGTGTAGACCTTCGGGTCCATAGTTAGTAGCTAGATGGCTTTCTCTCTGTCGCTGAATTCTCAATACAATGGTCTCTTGGAGATTCATATGATGTAACTCTTTTGCGGTGTGTTTCTTGGGATCTGATGAACTTCGAGTTTATGATCAGTCATGTCTTTTTATATCCATGAAAGTATTTGAGTTTCTTTGATCTCTTTTATGCATAAACGGATCTTGTCTACATCATGTCATCGTTATTATTGCATTACTACATTTTTTTCATGAACTTAATACACTAGATGCATGCTGGATAGCGGTCGATGTGTGGAGTAATAGAAGTAGATGCAGGTAGGAGTCGGTCTACTAATCTTGGACGTGATGCCTATGTAATGATCATTGCCTGGATATCGTCATAATTATTTGAAGTTCTATCAATTGCCCAACAGTAATTCCCTCAGTTATTACTCTCTTTCTCATATTATTTGCCTTTGCGATCTATTTTCCTTTGCTTTTTATTTTCAAATCTATTAAACCAAAAATACAAAAATACCTTGCTGCAATTTATTTTATTTGGCATTCGATCTATCAATATTTACAACTCTCTCATGTCCGTTTGCCAATTTCTGACGCCGCTACCCGAAAGGGATTGACAACCCCTTTTACACGTCGAGTTGCGAGTATTTGTTATTTGTGCGCAGGTGCTGTTTACATAGTGTTGCTTGGTTCTCCTACTGGTTCGATAACCTTGGTTTCATAACTGAGGGAAATACCTACCGTCGCTATGCTACATCATCCCTCCCTCTCCAGGGAAATACCGACGTAGTTCCAACTACCAAGGTTATCCTGGTATCACGTCCAAGATTAGTAGACCGACTCCTTCCTGCATCTACTACTATTACTCCACACATCGACCGCTATCCAGCATGTATCTAGTGTATTAAGTTCATGGAGAAATGGGGTAATGCAATGAGAACGATGCCATGATGTAGACAATATCTATTTATGTAGAAATAGGCCCCATCGTTTTATCCTTAATAGCAACGATACATACGTGTCGGTTCCCCTTATGTCACTGGGATCAAGCACCGTAAGATCGAACCCACTACAAAGCACCTCTCCCCATTGCAAGATAAATAGATCGAGTTGGCCAAACAAAACCCAAATATCAGAGAAGAAATACGAGGCTATAAGCAATCATGGATATAAGAGATCAAAGAAACTCAAATAACTTTCATGGATAAAAAGAGATAGATCTGATCATAAACTCAAAGTTCATCGGATCCCAACAAACACACCGCAAAAGAGTTACATCATATGGATCTCCGAGAGACCATTGTATTGAGAATCAAACGAGAGAGAGAGGAAGCCATCTAGCTACTAACTACGGACCCAAAGGTCTACAAAGAACTACTCAAGCATCATCGGAGAGGCACCAATGGAAGTGGTGAACCCCTCCGTGATGGTGTCTAGATTGGATCTGGTGGTTTTGGACTCTGCGGTGACTGGAATTGATTTTTGTCGACTCCCCTAGGGTTTCTAGAATATTGGGGTATTTATAGAGCAAAGAGGCGGTCCGGGGGCACCTGACGTGGGCACAACCCACCAGGGCGCTCCTGGGCCTCCAAGCGCGCCCTGGTGGGTTGTGCTCCCCTCGAAGCACCCCCACGCGGTTCTCCGACCCATTGGATGTCTTCTGGTCCAAATTTTTTTACAAAAGTTTCACTGCGTTTGGACTCTGTTTGATATTGATTACTTGCGATGTAAAAAACATGCAAAAAACAGCAACTAGCACTTGGCACCATGTCAATAGGTTAGTACCAAAAAATGATGTAAAATGACTATAAAATGATTATAAAACATCCAATAATGATAATATAACAGCATAGAACAATCAAAAATTATAGATACGTTGGAGACGTATCAGCATCCCCAAGCTTAATTCCTGCTCGTCCTTGAGTAGGTAAATGATAAAAACAGAATTTTGATGTGGAATGCCGCCTAACATGTCAACTCATATTCTTTTCTTTATAGCATGGACATTTGGACTTTTATATTATTCAAAGCAATAGTCTAGTTTTGACATGAGATTTAAATACTCAAGCATACCAACAAGCAACCATGTCTTTCAAAATATCAATGCTAAAATAAGTTATCCCTAGCCCATCATCCTCAATCATTGATCCATTCATAAAACACACTCGCATATTAACTACACCCAATGCTCAAATACGACCATAGTGCCCCCTAGTTGGTGCTTTTATAAGAGAAGATGGAGACTCAAATTCAAAATAAAAATTGCATAAAGTAAAAGAAAGGCCCTTCGCAGAGGGAAGTAGGGATTTGTAGAGGTGCCAGAGCTCAAAGTGAAAATTGAGATAAAAACATTTTGAGAGGCATACTTTTCCCACCAACGAACACGACTTAGAGTTCCCAACACTTTCCTTGCTAGATATATCATAGGCGGTTCCCAAACAGAAATTAAAGTTTATTCCTTTTCCACCATACTTTCACTTTCCATGGCTAACCGTATCCACGGATGCCTTCCATACCAACACTTTCCAAGGAATTTATTATTTGACAACATAAATAAATTCATTTTTCATTTTAGGACTGGGCATCCCTAATACCTTTGCCTTACTCTTGTGCAATGACAAGTGAATAAACACTCATCGTGAGAATAACACATCTCGCATGGAAAATATTAGCCACCCCTCACCACCTCGCGAGCAGTACGAGCACACAAAAAAGAAATTTACTTTGAATATTAGAGATGGCACATACAAATTTTCTTAGAACGGCAAAAGAATACCGCATATAGGTTAGTGGACTCATGTGGCAAAACTGGCTTAAAGGATTTTGGATGCACAAGTAGTGATCATACTTAGTGCAAAATGAAGGCTAGCAAAAGATTGAGAAGCGACTAACCAAGAAACGAATAATTTCATAAGCGAGCATTAAGCATAATTAACACCGAATAATGCACCAAGAGTAGGATATAATTTTGTTGCATAACTATTGACTTTCGTGCTTGCATAGGGAATCACAAACCTTAACACCAATATTCTTACTAAAGCATAATTACTGATCAACATGACTCACATATCACATCATCATATCTCAAAACTATTACTAAGAATCAAGTTTATTTTGTCCAATGATCTTAATGAAAGTTTTTATTATATCCTTCTTGGATATCCATCACTTTGGAACTAATTTTCATGTGTTGCTTTTGATAAGCTCAAACAAATATAAGTGAAGATCATGAGCATAATATTTATTTCTCTCAAATTAATTTAAGTGAAGTAAGAGAGAATTTCTTGAAAATTTTACTAACTCTCAAATAAATCTAAGTGAAGCAAGAGAGCATTTCTTAAAAAATACTAAAGCACACCATGCTAAAAAAAGATATAAGTGAAGCACTAGAGCAAGTCCATAGCTCATAAAAATTTAAGTGAAGCATAGAGAGCAATTCTAACAAGTCATGGCATAATTTTGGCTCTCTCAAATAGGTGTGTCCAGAAAGGAATCAAGACTAAAAACACAAAAAAAACAAGCAAAGACTCATATCATACAAGACGCTCCAGGCAAAACACATAGTATGTGACGAATAAAATATAGCTTCGAGTAAAATACCGATGGTCGTTAGAAGAAAGAGGGGATGCCACTCAGGGCATCCCCAAGCTTAGTTGCTTGCTTCTCTTTGGATAATAATTTGGGGTGCCATGGGCATCCCCAAGATTAGGCTCTTCTTACTCCTTATTCCTTCATCCATCGTAAGATAACCCAAAACTTGAAAACTTCAATCACACAAAACACAAAAACCTTCGTGAGATCCGTTAGTATAAGAAAACAAATCACTACTATAAGTACTGTAGAAAACCAATTCATATTTTATTCTTGCATTATATCTACTGAATTCCAACTTTTCTATGGAAAAAACTCATCAAAGAAAACCATAGAATCATCAAAACAAGCACACAACACAAAGAAAATAGAATCTGTTAAAAACAGAACAGTCTGTAGAAATCTGGATTTTTCTAATACTTCCGTAACTCCAAAAACTCTAAAAAAATTAGGACAACCTGGGAAATTTGTATATTAATCTTCTTCAAAAAGAATTGGTATTTTATCATGCTCTGGTTAAAAATGAGAATTGTTTTCATGAGCGCAATAGTTTCTGTTTTTCAGCAAGATCAAACAACTATCACCCAAGAAGATCCTAAAGGCTTTACTTGGCACAAACACTAACTAAAACACAAAAACACAATCATACAGTAGCATAATTGTGCTAACACTCAAGAACAGAAAGCAAAAAGAAAAAATAAATTTTATTCATTGGGTTGCCTCCCAACAAGCGCTATCGTTTTACGCCCTTATTAGCTAGGCATAAAGCAAGGATATAAGTTTTGTCATCCTTCTTATTAATTTCTTTAGAGGTGTTTTCATCATGAGGTTTTGTAAAAACAACATAAAACATATTGTGCATAGAAACCTTAGCACTATTAAGTTGCCCATTATCATAACGACGTTGATTTCTGGCAACAATCCAAGACTAATGTTGATTAACATTATTGAAAACTTGTTGGATTACATCTAGAATGGGGACTTCATTTTTAAGATTCTAATCAAATATTTTATTATCCCAAGCAAATGTCTCAATGTATAATCATTATTGTAAAGAATTTCATCTATCACAGGCTTTTCGCGATCCATACCATAAAAATCAAAGATTTCCCTAGCTTCCCGTATTATGTAGTCAAATTCATTCATAAGAATGAGAGTGGCCAACTTTTTAGCTTTAGGATTCTTTATAATGGGAAGCTCAAAAAACAATCTTTGCAAAGTAGGATGAGTACGGATAAATTTACTTTCAAGTTTTAGAACTAGTGCTGAAATAGCATCCACATAAGATCTAGTAGTTCTAAGTATAGGAGCATCATCAAGACTTAGATTTCCCACACAATTGAAAAATTCTTGGATACATTCCTTTCCCATAACATTCCCTTGCCCCAAGATATAAGTTTTAGCTTCCAGATCGCCCGTATGTCCAATCTTAGGAGTTAGGCCATCATCTGTTGGTGCCATGTCAAAATCACTCATGATTGCAAGCAAAGGTTAGATCCGACGAGAAAACAGCAAATGAAAAAGAGGTCGAATAAAATGGAATTTTTTTGTGAAGTGGTGGAGAGGAAATGAGAGGAAAATGGCAAATAATATAAATTGCGAGGAGATTAGATTTTGATTAAGAACCTGGTAGATGTTGAAGTTCCTCCCCGGGAACGGCGCCAGAAATTCCTTTTGATGCAGCTTGAAGCCATGTCAGTATTTCCCCAAAGAGGAAGGGATGATGCAGCACAACAACGGTAGGTATTTCCCTCATTGATGAAACCAAGGTTATCGAACCAGTAGGAGAACCAAGCAACACTACGTAAACAACACCTACGCACAAATAACAAATACTAGCAAACCGACGTGTAAAAGGGGTTGTCACTCCCTTTCGGGTAGTGGCGCCAGAATTGGCAAACAGACGCGAGAGAGTTGTAAATATTGATAGATCGCACACCAAATAAAATAAATTGCAGCAAGGTATTTTGTATTCTTGGTTTAATAGATCTGAAAATAAAAGCAAAGTAAAATAGATCGCAAAGGCAAATAATATGAGAAAGAGACCCGGGGGCCGTAGGTTTCACTAGTGGATTCTCTCGAGAAAAATAGCAAACGGTGGGTAAACTAATTACTGTTAGGCAACTGATAGAACTTTAAATAATCATGACCGATATCCAGGCAATGATCATTATATAGGCATCACGTCCAAGATTAGTAACTGACTCCTGCCTGCATCAACTACTATTAATCCACACATCGACCGCTATCTAGCATAAATCTAGTGTATTAAGTTCATGGAGAAAGGGAGTAATGCAATAAGAACGATGGCATGATGTAGACAAGATCTATTTATATAGAAATATACCCCATCATTTTATCCTTAGTAGCAATGATACATACGTGTCGGTTCCCCTTATGTCACTGGAATCAAGCACCGTAAGATCAAACCCACTACAAAGCACCTCTTCCCCTGGCAATATAAATAGATCAAGTTGGCCAAACAAAACCTAAATATCGGAGAAGAAATAAGAGGCTATAAGAAATCATGCATATAAGAGATCAAAGAAACTCAAATAACTTTCATGGATAAAAAGAGATAGATCTGATCATAAACTCAAAGTTCATCGGATCCCAACAAACACACCGCAAAAGAGTTACATCATACGGATCTCCAAGAGACCATTGTATTGAAAATCAAACAAGAGAGAAGAAGCCATCTGGCTACTAACTACGGACCCGAAGGTCTACAAAGAACTACTCAAGCATCATCGGAGAGGCACCAATGGAAGTGGTGAACCCCTCCCTGATGGTGTCTAGATTGGATCTGGTGGTTCTAGACTCTACGGCGGTTGGAATTGATTTTTGTCGACTCCGCTAGGGTTTCTAGAATATTGGGGTATTTATAGAGCAAAGAGGCGGTTTGTGGGCACCTGAGGTGGGCGCAACCCACCAGGGCGCGCCCGGGCCTCCAGTTGCGCCCTAGTGGGTTGTGCTCCCCTCGGAGCACCCCCAGACGCTTCTCCGACCCATTGGATGTCTTCTGGTCCAAAAAATCCTCCAGTTGCGCCCTAGTGGGTTGTGCTCCCCTCGGAGCACCCCCAGACGCTTCTCCGACCCATTGGATGTCTTCTGGTCCAAAAAATCCACGAAAAGTTTCACTGCGACTCCGTTTGATATTGATTACCCGCAATGTAAAAACATGCAAAAAACAGCAACTGGCACTAGGCACTATGTCAATAGGTTAGTACCAAAAATGATATAAAATGACTATAAAATGATTATAAAACATCCAAGAATGATAATATAACAACATGGAACAATCAAAAATTATAGATATGTTGGAGACGTATCAATCATCGCTTCCTCATAGTTCATAGGTTCGTCTGGTCTAGTAACATGACTTCTAGAACATGATTACCGTACCACTCAGGCGCGGGACGTGCTCTGGTTGACCTACGAGGTTCGGTAGTAAGTTGATCTGAAGCTTCTTGATCATTATTATTATTATCTTCCTCTCTAGTTGGTGTAGGCATCACTGGAATTGATTTCTGTGATGAGCGATTTTCAAATTAGAGAGAAGGTACAATTACCTCATCAAGTTCTGTAAGTGCATCTAGTGCCACCCTAGTTTGTTTTGGAGTATTGACGACAAACTTGGTTGAGGGACTAATGTGTTTGTGAGAATTGCAGGATAACACATGTAGTAGTCCCTTATTGATTTGGTTTACCTATCAGAGATGACCCCTGAAAATGTGTGAAGACATTGATGACAATGGTGGTTCGTGAAGACATTCACAATGAAGATAATGACATGTGAATACATTCACTTGAAGACTATGGAGGACTATGGAGTGCAAAGACATAGTTGTTTCGTAGTTTCCTTTTCTTATTTATTCAGTCATAGGAACCACCACACTGTTAAGTGGGGTCCAAGTGAACAAAGTCAGAGTGACTAAGGTGATGCTCAACCAAATCCTATGTCTTCGAGTGAAGACAATGAGAGCAACCAGCGATGGACGAGTCAGCTTTGCTTGTAGCCCAAGTCAAGCTGCCGTGTGTGTTTGAAATCTGACCGTTGGACACGTGTCGGTTCCCTAGTGACCCAGGGTCATTTCAGACATATTAGGTCAGGTTGCCTCCTGGCTATAAATAGCCCACCCTACACCATAAATTGGTGGCTGCTTAGAGTTACTGTAAGGCTTTTGTCGTTTGAGAGCAACCCACCTCTGAAGCCTTTGAGAGAGATAGAGATCCTTGCGAGGACAAGGCCCAAAACACCCAGAGCCAAAGAGTGTTAGGCATCACTGAAGTCTTTCTGTCCGCGTGACCTGAAGACTTGTTACACTTGAGGACTGTGAATCCTCCAGCCGGTTAGGCGTCACATTCTGAGCATCCAAGAGCCATTGTAGATCGCCAGTGAACAAAGTCTGTGAAGGTTTGGAAGTCTACCTTGAAGACATACCAGAGTGATTGGGCAAGGACTGGGTGTCCTTAGCTCAAGGGGAATAAGGTGAAGATGCGGCCTTCTGAGTTCAATCTCAGCCTCCCTAACCAGACGTACAGTTGTCACAACAACTGGAACTGGTCTACCAAATCCTTGTCTTCACCAAGGTGCTGGTTCTATCTCCCACTTCCTTTTACATTTTAGTTTGTCTTCGTGATGTCATTGCTTATTTGCCGGATCTGATTGACTTCACTGTGTGAAGACTATTACCTGTTTGGTGATACGTCTCCAACGTATCTATAATTTTTGATTGTTCCATGCTATTAAATTATCAACCTTGGATGTTTTATATGCATTTATATGCTATTTTATATGATTTTTGGGACTAACCTATTAACCTAGAGCCCAATGCCAGTTTCTATTTTTTCGTTGTTTTTGAGTATCCCAAGAAAGGAAAACCAAACGGAGTCCAATTGACTTGAAACTTCATGGAACTTATTTTTGGACCAGAAGAAGGCCATGGAGTAAAAGAGTTGGGCCAGAAGAGTCTGGGGCTGCCCACGAGGGTGGGGGGCACGCCCACCCCCCTGGGCGCGGCTCCCTACCTCGTGGACAGCTAGGAGACCCCACTAACTTGTTCTCGATGCCAAAACCTCTTATATATACGGAAACTTCCAGAAAGAAACCTAGATCGGGAGTTCCGCCGCCAGAAGCCTCCGTAGCCACTGAAAACGAATCTAGACCCGTTCCCGCACCCTCCCAGAGGGGGGAATCCCTCTCCGGTGGCCATCGTCATCATCCCGGCGCTCTCCATGACAAGGAGGGAGTAGTTCACCCTCGGGGCTGAGGGTATGTACCAATAGCTATGTGTTTGATCTCTCTCTCTCTCTCTCGTGTTCTTGATTAGGAACGATCTTGATGTATCACGATCTTTGCTATTATAGTTGGATCTTATGATGTTTCTCCCCCTCTACTCTCTTGTAATGGATTGAGTTTTCCCTTTGAAGTTATCTTATCGGATTGAGTCTTTAAGGATTTGAGAACACTTGATGTATGTCTTGCATGTGCTTATCTGTGGTGACAATGGGATATCACGTGATGCACTTGATGTATGTTTTGGTGATCAACTTGCAAGTTCCGTGACATTGTGAACTTATGCATAGGGGTTGGTACACATTTTCGTCTTGACTCTCCGGTAGAAACTTTGGGGCACTCTTTGAAGTTCTTTGTGTTGGTTTAATAGATGAATCTGAGATTGTGTGATGCATATCATATAATCATACCCACGGATACTTGAGGTGACATTGGAGTATCTAGTTGACATTAGGGTTTTGGTTGATTTGTGTCTTAGGTGTTATTCTAGTACGAACTCTAGGATAGATTGAACGGAAAGAATAGCTTCGTGTTATTTTACTACGGACTCTTGAATAGATCAATCAGAAAGAACAACTTTGAGGTGGCTTCGTACCCTACAATAATCTATTCGTTTGTTCTCCACTATTAGTGGCTTTGGAGTGACTCTTTGTTGCATGTTGAGGGATAGTTATATGATCAAATTATGTTATTATTGTTGAGATAACTTGCACTAGTGAAAGTATGAACCCTAGGCCTTGTTTCAATGCATTGCAATACCGTTTGTGCTCACTTTTATCATTAGTTACTTTTCTGTTTTTATATTTTTAGATTACAAAAACCTATATCTACCATCCATATTGCACTTGTGTCACCATCTCTTCGTCGAACTAGTGCACCTATAAAATTTACCATTGTATTGGGTGTGTTGGGGACACAAGAGACTCTTTGTTATTTGGTTGCAGGGTTGTTTGAGAGAGACCATCTTCATCCTACGCCTCCCATGGATTGATAAACCTTAGGTCATCCACTTGAGGGAAATTTGCTGCTGTCCTACAAACCTCCACACTTGGAGGCCCAACAACGTCTACAAGAAGAAGGTTGTGTAGTGGACATCAAGCTCTTTTCTGGCGCCGTTGCCGGGGAGGTTAGCGCTTGAAGGTATATCTTTAGATCTTGCAATCGAATATTTTAGTTTCTTGTTTTATCACTAGTTTAGTCTATAAAAGAAAACTACAAAAAATGGAATTAAGGTTGCCGCATATGCTTCATCTTTTTGATGTCTTTCGTGAAAATAAGGATTCCGATTATTGTGCCAAAGTGTTAGAAGAAGAATGTATTAAAATGTTTGGCACTAAATCTTCGGATGATGAGCATGATTGCAACGTTGTTAGTATGAATTATTTGAATACCCATGATGCTAATGATATGCAAAGCCACAAGCTTGGGGATGCTATGTTTGACAAATATGATATTTTTTGTCCCCCAAGCTTTGATGAGCAAATTTATTATGATGATAGCATGCCTCCTATTTATGATGATTATATTGATGAAAGTGGGTTTGGAAGAGTGTCAACTTTAGGAAGTAATGATCCCGCTATTTGGAGGGTGTTAAATCTTATTGCGATAGTTATGAAAGTGGATTTGGAGAGGTCATGACTTTATTTAGTGATGAATCCACTATTTCGGAAGAGGTTCCAATTGGTTATGATGAGAACAAAGTTGCTACTTATGATGATTATTGTGATGACACTTATGATATAAAAAGTAGTGATGATTGTATTTATAAAGCTTGTAATGATTATGATTACCCTTTTTCTGAACATTACTCTTTTAATGTGGAAACAATTTATAGTATTCGAGTTTCTTATGATACTCCCACTATTCCGAATGAGAAGAATTTTGCTTATATGGAGAGTAATAAAAATTCTATGCTTGTAGATCATGAAAAGAATGATTTATGTGATGATTATATTGTTGAATTCATTCATGATGCTACTGTAAATTATTATGAGGGAGGAATATATTCTTGTAGGAGTTGCAATAATATCAAGTCTCGTCTCTATGTGTTGAAAATCTTGAAGCTATGCTTGTTTTACCTTCCTATGCAAGTTGATTCTTGTTCCCATAAATTGTTAGCTCACAAAATTCCTATGCATAGGAAGTGGGTTAGACTTAAATGTGCTAGTCATATTCTTCATGATGCTCTCTTTATGTTTCAATTCTTATCTTTTATGTGAGCATCATTGAAATCATCATGCCTAGCTAGGGGCGTTAAACGATAGCACTTGTTGGGAGGAAACCCAATTTTATTTTTGTTCTTTGCTTCTTGATCCTGTTTAGTAATAAATAATTCATCTATCCTCTGTTTATATGTGGTTTTTTGTTTTAATTAGTGTTTGTGCCAAGTACAACCTTCGGGAAGACTTGGGTGAAGCCTTTGCGATCTTGCTGTAAAAAACAGAAACTTTTGCGCTCACGAGATTAGCTGCCATTTTTTACTGGAGAGTGCGATTAGGTTGATTCTTTTTGAAGATGATTAATAGACAAATTCCTCAGGTCCACCAATTTATTTGAGAATTTTTTGAGTGACAGAAGTATTCGAAACCTCCATATTACTACAGACTGTTCTGTTTTTAACAGATTCTGTTTTCTATGTGTTGTTTGCTTATTTTGATGAATCTATGAGTGGTATCGTAGGATATGAACCATAGAGAAGTTGGAATACAGTAGATATTACACCAATATGAATTTATAATGAGTTCACAAAAGTACCTAACTGGTGATTTTTTTCTTATACTAACGGAGCTTACGAGTTTTCTGTTAAGTTTTGTGTTGTGAAGTTTCAAGTTTTGGGTAAAGATTCGATGGACTATGGAATAAGGAGTGGCAAGAGCCTAAGCTTTGGGATGCCCAAGGCACCCCAAGGTAATATTCAAGGACAACAAAGAGCCTAAGCTTGGGTATGCCCCGGATGGCATCCACTCTTTCGTCTTCGTTCATCGGTAACTTTACTTGGAGCTATATTTTTATTCACCACATGATATGTGTTTTGCTTGGAGCGTCATTTTATTTATTTTGTTTTTCTTGATGTTTGAATAATATCCCAATATCTGAAAGTCTTAAATGTTAGAGAGTCTTCACATAGTTGCATAACTATTCGACTACTCATTGATCTTCACTTATATCTTTCGGAGTAGTTTGTCGTTTGCTCTAGTGCTCCACTTATATCTTTTAGAGAACGACAGTGGTTTATTTTGAAGAAATAGATGAAATCTCATGATTCACTTATATTATTTTGAGAGTCTTTTAGAGCAACATGGTAATTTTCTTTGGTTATGAATTTAGTCCTAATATGATGGGCATCCAAGAGGGGTATAATAAAAACTATCATAGAAGGTGCATTGAATACTATGAGAAGTTTGATACTTGATAATTGTTTTGAGATATAAAGATGGTGATATTAGAGTGTGCTAGTTGAGTAGTTGTGAATTTGAGAAATACTTGTGCCGAGATTTGCAAGTCCCGTAGCATGCACGCATGGTAACCGTTGTGTGACAAATTTGAAGCATGAGGTGTTTCTTTGATTGCCTTCCTTATGAATGGCGGTCGAGGACGAGCGATGGTATTTTCCTACCAATCTGTCCCCCTAGGAGCATGCACGTAGTGCTTGGTTTTTGATGACTTGTAGATTTTTGCAATAAGTATGTGAGTTCTTTCTGACTAATGTTGAGTCCAAGGATTATACGCACTCTCACCTTCCATCATTGCTAGCCTCTTCGGTACCATGCATTGCCCTTTCTCACCTTGAGAGTTGGTGCAAACTTCACCGGGTGCATCCAAACCCCGTGATATGATACACTCTTTCACACATAAGCCTCCTTATATCTTCCTCAAAACAGCCACCATACCTACCTATTATGGCATTTCCATAGCCATCCTGAGATATATTGCCATGCAACTTTCCACCGTTTCATTTATGACACGCTTCATCATTGTCATATTACTTTGCATGATCATGTAGTTGACATCGTATTTGTGGCAAAGCCACCATGCATAATTTATCATACATGTCACTCTTGATTCATTGCCCTTCCCAGTACACCGCCGGAGGCATTCATATAGAGTCATATTTTGTTCTAGTATCGAGTTGTAATCATTGAGTTGTAAATACATAGAAGTGTGATGATCATCATTAATAGAGCATTGTCCCAAAAAAAGAAAAAAAGAGAGAGAAAGGCCAAATAAAAAAAGGCCCAAAAAAGGGGAAAAAGGGACAATGCTACTATCCTCTTTTTCCACACTTGTGCTTCAAAGTAGCACCATGATCTTTATGATAGAGAGTCTCTTGTTTTGTCACTTTCATATAATAGTGGGAATTTTTCATTATAGAACTTAGCTTGTATATTCCAACAATGGGCTTCCTCAAATGCCTAGGTCTTCGTGAGCAAGCAAGTTGGATGCACACCCACTTAGTTTCTTTTGTTGAGCTTTCATACATTTATAGCTCTAGTGCATCCGTTGCATGGGAATCCCTACTCCTTGCATTGATATCAATTGATGGGCATATCCCTAGCCCGTTGATTAGCCTCATCGATGTGAGACTTTATCCTTTTTTGTCTTCTCCACACAACCCCCATCATTATATTCTATTCCACCCATAGTGCTATGTCCATGGTTCACGCTCATGTATTGCGTGAAAGTTGAAAAAAGTTTGAGATTACTAAAGTATGAAACAATTGCTTGGCTTGTCATCGGGATTGTGCATGATGAGAGCATTTTTGCGTGATGAAAATGAAGCATAGCCAAACTATATGATTTTGTAGGGATAAGCTTTCTTTGGCCATGTTATTTTGAGAAGACATTATTGCTTAGTTAGTATGCTTGAAGTATTATTATTTTTACGTCAATATTAAACTTTTGTCTTGAATCTTATGGATCTGAATATTCTTGCCACAATAAAGAGAATTACATGATAAATATGTTAGGTAGCATTCCACATCAAAAAATTCTATTTTTATCATTTACCTACTCGAGGACGAGCATGAATTAAGCTTGGGGATGCTTGATATGTCTCCAACGTATCTACAATTTTTGATTGTTCCATGCTATTATATTATCAACCTTGGATGTTTTATATGCATTTATATGCTATTTTATATGATTTTTGGGACTAACCTATTAACCTAGAGCCTAGTGCCAGTTTCTGTTTTTTCGTTGTTTTAAGTATCGCAGGAAAGGAAAACCAAACGGAGTCCAATTGACCTGAAACTCCACGAAACTTATTTTTGGACCAGAAGAAGGCCATGGAGTAAAAGAGTTGGGCCAGAAGAGTCCCGGGCTGCCCACGAGGGTGGGGGGCGTGCCCACCCCCTGGGCGCGCCTCCCTACCTCGTGGATAGCCCGGAGACCCCCCTGACTTGTTCTTGATGCCAAAACCTCTTATATATACTGAAACTTCCAGAAAGAAACCTAGATCGGGAGTTCCGCCGCCAGAAGCCTCCGTAGCCATCGAAAAGCAATCTAGACCCGTTCCAGCACCCTGCCGGAGGGGGGAATCCCTCTCCGGTGGCCATCTTCATCATCCCGGCGCTCTCCATGACGAGGAGGGAGTAGTTCACCCTAGGGGCTGAGGGTATGTACCAGTAGCTATGTGTTTGATCTCTCTGTCTCTCTATCTCTCTCTCTCTCTCGTGTTCTTGATTCAGAACGATCTTGATGTATGGCGAGCTTTGCTATTATATTTGGATCTTATGATGTTTCTTCCCCTCTACTCTCTTGTAATGGATTGGGTTTTCCCTTTGAAGTTATCTTATCGGATTCAGTCTTTAAGGATTTGAGAACACTTGATATGTCTTGCATGTGCTTATCTGTGGTGACAATGAGATATCACGTGATCCACTTGATGTATGTTTTGGTGATCAACTTGCAAGTTCCGTGACCTTGTGAACTTATGCATAGGGGTTGGCACACGTTTTCGTCTTGACTCTCCGGTAGGAACTTTGGGCACTCCTTGAAGTTCTTTGTGTTGGTTGAATAGACGAATCTGAGATTGTGTGATGCATATCGTATAATCATACCCACAGATACTTGAGGTGACATTGGAGTATCTAGGTGACATTAGGGTTTTGGTTGATTTGTGTCTTAAGGTGTTATTCTAGTACGAACTCTAGGATAGATTGAACGGAAAGAATAGCTTCATGTTATTTTACTACGGAATCTTGAATAGATCGATCAGAAAGAATAACTTTGAGGTGGTTTCGTACCCTACAATAATCTCTTCATTTGTTCTCCGCTATTAGTGACTTTGGAGTGACTCTTTGTTGCATGTTGAGGGATAGTTATATGATCCAATTATGTTATTATTGTTGAGTGAACATGCACTAGTGAAAGTATGAACCCTAGGCCTTGTTTCAACGCATTGCAATTCCGTTTGTGCTCACTTTTATCATTAGTTACCTTGCTGTTTTTATATTTTTAGATTACAAAAACCTATATCTACCATCCATATTGCACTTGTATCACCATCTCTTCGCCGAACTAGTGCACCTATACAATTTACCATTGTATTGGGTGTGTTGGGGACAAAAGAGACTCTTTGTTATTTGGTTGTAGGGTTGTCTGAGAGAGACCATCTTCATCCTATGCCTCCCACGGATTGATAAACCTTAGGTCATTGACTTGAGGGAAATTTCCTGCTATCCTACAAACCTCTGCACTTGGAGGCTCAACAACGTCTACAAGAAGAAGGTTGTGTAGTAGACATCATTAGTCTTCATACTGTCTTCCATTCTGATCCATACTACCTAGCTGCCGATAGTCTTCGTACTTTCACTATACTGCTCACTTGACTATGGCTTGTCTAGTGTAGTCTATCTACTGCTGCATATCAATAGGTTCATTTCATCTGTTTGTCTTCAAAGACCTCATGTTTTGTAGACTTTCTTTAAAATCTCCTATTCACCCCCTCTAGTTGATAACTAGCACTTTCAATTGGTATCAGAGCAAGGTGCTCCCTTGTTCTGTGTGATTTGCTTTAATCACCATGATTTTTAGCTATGTCGACTATAGGCATAATCAAGGTGTCCATTGTGGGCCCAGTTTTCAATGGCACTGATTACCCCTACTGGAAGAATAAGATGCGCATGCATCTTGAAGCCATTGACATCGACCTCTGGTATGTCATCAAGACATGCGTTCCCAAGGTCGGTGAAGGTGTCACCGCTGA
Organism: Triticum dicoccoides; assembly: GCF_002162155.2. NCBI lineage: Eukaryota > Viridiplantae > Streptophyta > Magnoliopsida > Poales > Poaceae > Triticum > Triticum dicoccoides. The sequence goes on along the minus strand of NC_041392.1, from coordinate 428,344,442 downwards.
TGATGTCAAGAGGTTCACTCAACTGGACTCGACCACCAAGAACATCATTCGTGGTCATGTGACCAAAGGACAATATGGCCGTGTGAGTGCACTGGAAACTGCGAAGCTAGTCTGGAACTGGCTGTCCAAGGTCAACGAAGGCGTCTCAACTCAGAGAGACTCAAGGATTGATGTTCCTTGCAACCGCTTCAAGAGAAACGACAATGAGAATGTCCAACTCACATTTGATCGCCTCACTGATATCACAAATGAGCTTCGCGCTCTTGGCACCACTGAGATCACCAAGCACGAAATCATGAAGAAGCTTCTGAGATCACTCAACATCTCATTTGACACCCTAGCCCTAATGATACAAGAGCGTCCTGACTTCAAAGATCTCGATCCGTAGGACATACTTGAGAGACTCAACACACATGAGTTCCAGCTACCTGAGAAGAGAGACATCTATGGCCCCAACTATGGCCAAACCCGTGCTTTGAAGGAAAAGGTTGTTTCCTCATCTGAAGAAGAATCTGACTGTAGTTCTGAGGATCCTGAAGACATTGGAAAGGAGCTTGCTATGCTCGTGAAGAAGTTCCAGAAGTTCTCCAAAAAGAATTGCTTCGGAAAGTGTTCAAGATCCAGCTCAAGAAATGATGAGGCTTCCACTCGTGACCACAAGAAGAGAACATGCCACAAATGCAAGAAGCCAGGCCACTGCATCTATGAGTGTCCTCAACGGGATAAGGAATCTAAGAAGAATAATAAGAAGATCAAGGAATATGATTCTGATGACAAGAAGAAGAAGAAGTCCTCATAGTCTTCTTCCAAGTCTTCATCAAAGTCTTTATCTCACAAGAAGAGCTCATCTAGCAAGGCGCGTGCATTCGTTGGCAAGGAAATGGATTATGAGGAGGAGTCTTCTTCTGAGAAGGCAGAGGTGGAGTCTGAGGAGGAGTCTGATTCAGGCGTGGCAAGCCTGGCTCTAGCTTCAACGTTCGTTACCAAGTCCATCTTCAACACTAAAGACAATGATCACGTCGCCGACGCTGAAGCCGATGATGAAGACGACTTTACTCCGACCTACTGCTTCATGGCACGAGGTGCCAAGGTAAACTCATGCGATGCTTACTTTCAAACATCCAGTGAAGATGACTCTGAATGTGAATCCAAACCTAGCTACAAGACCATGGCTAAAATTGCAACTGAACAACAAACTGCTATGGAACACATTCAAAAGTTGCTAGACAAAAGTGATGACCTGTTGGACCAGAAATGAATCAAACTCAGTCCTTAATTGAAGACATTAAAAATCTTCACATTAAGTATGAAGAACTTGAAAGTCATCATGAAACACTCTCAGCTACTCATGAGAAGCTTTCCTATGATTATCTTTAAAGGAAGCAAGACCTAGAGAATCTGAGAGTGTCTCATGAAGATCTTCAAAAAGAGAACGATTCACTTCGGGCTCAACAGATCAGTTCCGCTCAGGAAGACTTTGTGCCACCATGTTTAAAATTTCTTGAGCGTGATAGTGCTGTCTCTATTGCTGGATGTTCTACTGCTGCTAATACTGCAATATCTTCAACTGTTGATATGGTAACTAACCCCTCTTCTGAGGATACCACTACTATTGCTGATGAGAATGCTAGGTTGAAGACATTGCTTGAAACAGGCATGTACAAAAGCCTCAAAGGGCATCAAACACTATGTGATGTCCTCAAGAAACAGATTCTGAATCGAAACCCTAGGAAAGAGGGAGTTGAGTTGGGAGGAAAATGAATGTTGATGGTTCATACTGGAAGCCTGAGCAGTACTCCTAAACCACATGGGTTGCTGCAAAGGGACCTTCAATGGACCCATCTACCTTATCTGGCTTCACTTGTGCTAACCCCATTATTATTGATGAATCCTTTGATGCCAACTATAAGCTGTTTAAGAGTCATAATGGTGAAGTGTTTGCCAGGTTTATTGGTACTAACTACAGGAATGGACCACCTTTGAACAAGATCTGGGTGCCCAAAAGTTGTCTTGATAAGCTTCCCGTGAATGTCGTCATGACACCACTAGGGAAGTAGACAAACCCCATACCAAAGGCTTCATACATACAAAGGACCCCCCCCCCCAGGGTCACCCTAACGCAAATGTTTTGCAAGGAAACCATACTACAACCTATGAATATGAGCGTGTTTCTTCAAACTGCTATGTTCATAAAACCAAGAACTTTTTTGCTTATTCTTATGAGTATTATTCACCTCCCGCAAGGCTATTTGCTAGGGCTCCAAAGCTAAAGTACTCAAATGCTGCACTTAGACTCATTGCTTTTAAGCCACCCCTGAAGATGTGGGTGGTTAAGAAGAATTAACTTTCTTTTGCAGGGAAAGGTCTCCAGCCGGAAATCAAAGGCTTCAGGCGCTAATGCTGGGGACCTAAAACATCTTGTGGGACACAAGATAAAGTGCCAAAATGGTCTCACTATGTATTTCATCCCAGGGTTTCTTGAGAATCATCCTATCTACCCTAACAAGGATATGAACTTTGATAGTATGCTTGTTCGTCAAATGTTTATGCTTCACACTTCTCTTTGTGAAGCCTATCCTCCTAACTTCACTATAGGGTATGGCTGTGAAGGCTACTGAATGGATTATGGACAGTGGATGCACTAACCACATGACTGGTGATCGAAGTATTCTTATGGATTCAACCCTACGTCCATCTGACAAAAGTCACATCACATTTGCTGGCACTGGTAAAAGCAAGGTATTGGGCCTAGGTAGAGTTGCAATCTCAAAGGATCAGCACATGGATAAAGTGATGCTTGTTCAATCCCTTGGTTTCAACTTAATGTCTGTCTCAATGCTTTGTGATCTAAACATGATTGTGATATTTGGAAAGTATCGTTGCCTTGTGCTTATGGAATCTGACAAATCTCTAGTCTTTGAAGGGTACCGAAGAGACGATCTGTATGTGGTAGATTTCTTCGCAGGACCATAGCTTGCCGTATGTCTTCTAGCAAAAGCTTCAGAGTGGTGGCTCTAGCATCGGAGGCTAGGGCATGCGGTCATGAGGAACTTGTACACTCTCGCAAAGAAGAAGCATGTCTTTGGCATCGAGGGTGTCAAGTTCAAGAAGGATCATCTGTGTGGTGCCTGTGAAGCCGGAAAGATGACAAGGGCCGAACATCCCTCGAAGACAATCATGACGACAACACGTCCTTTCGAGCTGCTTCACATGGACTTATTTGTCCCTACTCGCTACTCTACCTTACCACCACTGCATGCCTCTATGGCTTCGTCATTTTTGATGATTATTCAAGATATACATGGGTGCATACAATTCTCTACAAGACTGAAGTGCAGGATGTCTTCAGACGATTCGCCAATCGTGCCATGACCAACTATGGCATCAAGATCAAGCACATCAGAAGTGACAACGGCACAGAATTCAAGAACACTGGCCTCGACACTTATCTTGATACATTGGGCATCACACATGAGTTCTCTGCTCCATACACACCTCAATAGAATGGCATCATGGAGCGCAAGAACAGAACCCTCATTGAGATGGCACGTACGATGCTTGTTGAGTACAAGACTCCAAGGAAATTCTGGCCTGAAGCCATTGATACAGCTTGCCACATCATCAACCGTGTTTATCTTCACAAGTTCCTAAAGAAGACATCATATGAGCTCCTGAATTGTAAGAAGCCAAATGTCAGCTATTTCAGAGTCTTTGGTGCTAGGTGCTGGATCAAGGATCCACATCACACTTCAAAATTTGCACCGAAAGCACACGAAGGTTTCATGCTTGGTTACAGAAAGGATTCACACTCCTACAGAGTCTTCAACCTCTTTCACTACAAAGTGGTTGAAGCTGTGCATGTGCGGTTCGATGAGACTAACGCCTCGCAAAGAGAGCACCTGCCAAATGTGCTAGATGAAGCTACACCAAGTGAATCTATCAAGCTTATGGGTACTGGAGAAATCATACCTACAGAGGAACATGCTGAAGAAGAAATCATCATTTCTGCACCTAATCAACATGAAGACACTGCTCAGCCTGAAGCCAATGCTGAAGATGATGACAATGATCAGCACGGGCAAAATCTTCGTCCAATACATCCTCACATTGCAAATGAAGTCCAGATTGAGAATATAATTGATAGCATCACTGCACCTGGTCCACTCACTCGTTCAAGAGCAACACATCTAGCAAATTTCTGTGGGCACTTTGCATTTGTCTCTATATCTGAACCCAAGAAAGTTGATGAAGCCTTCATAAAACCTGAATGGATTCAAGCTATGCAAGAAGAGCTTCAACAATTTGAGTTGAATAATGTATGGGAGTTAGTGAAGCGTCCTGATCCTCGCAAGCACAATATCATTGGCACCAAATGGATCTATCACAACAAACAAGATGAGCATGGTCAAGTTGTTAGAAATAAAGCTCGTCTCCTTGCCCAAGGTTACACACAAGTCGAAGGAATTGACTTCGATGAAACCTTTACTCCTGTGGCTAGGCTTGAAGCCATTAGTATAATGCTAGCCTATGCCAACCACAACAACATTATTCTGTACCAAATGGATGTAAAGAGTGCCTTCCTCAATGGCAAAATAGAATAAGAAGTGTATGTTGCACAACCACCTGGTTTTGAAGACCCAAAGCGTCCTGACATGGTATACAAGCTCAACAAGGCACTGTATGGCCTCAAACAAGCACCTCGCGCTTGGTATGACACACTCAAAGACTTCCTGAAGTGCGAAGGCTTCAAAGCTGGTTCTCTATATCCCACTCTCCTCACGAAGACATATGATGGTGAACTATTTGTATGCCAAACCTATGTGGATGACATTATCTTCGTCTGCACTGACAAGAGATAAAGTGATGAGTTTGGGCATATGATGCAAGAGCAATATCAGATGTCCATGATGGGTGAGATAAAGTTCTTCCTTGGTCTTCAAATTCGTCAGCAGAGAAATGGCATCTTCATATCACAAGAGAAGTACCTCAAATATTTCCTGAAGAAGTTTGGAATGCAAGACTGTAAAGGGTACACGACGCCAATGCTAACCAAAGGCCAATTGGGCCCCAACGACAATGGAAAAGAGTTTGATCAAAAGGTATACCGCTCCATGATTGGTTCTCTACTTTTCTTATGTGCATCTAGGCCTGATATAATGCTTAGCGTTTGCATGTGTGACTGATTCCAAGCGGAACCAAAGGAATCACATCACTTAGTTGTGAAGCGAATTTTTCGATATTTGGCTCACACCCCAACACTAGGATTATGGTATCCAAAGGGCTCAGAGTTTGATCTAGTTGGATTCTCAGATGCTGATTATGCTGGTGACAAGGTTGATTACAAGTCCACATTAGCCACATGTCACTTTCTTGGATGATCTCTTGTCTGTTGGTCTTCAAAGAAGCAGAACTGTGTATCACTCTCCACTACTGAATCTGAATACATTGTTGCTGGATCTTGCTGTGCTCAGCTTCTATGGATGAAGCAAACTCTCCAGGACTATGGCATCAACATGAAGCATGTGCCACTCTACTGCGACAATGGGAGCGCTATCAAGATTTCTCACAACCAAGTTCAACACTTGAAGACAAAGCACATTCAAATCCGTCATCACTTTCTCAGGGATCATGTGTTGAAGGAAGACATTGATATCATTCACATCAACACAGAAGAGCAATTTGCAGATATCTTCACAAAGCCCTTGGATGAGAAAATGTTTTGCAAGCTACAGTGTGAGCTAAATATCTTAGAATCCTCGAATGTCCTGTGAATGGACACACATCCTAACACTTATGCATTCTGATGACTTAGATGTGCAACACACGAAGTAACGTATATCTTCAATTAATGAAGACTTACCCTCTAAGTGTGAATACATTAATGCGGAATTTGACTTCGGAACGCCACGATAATTGTGCGCTGTGTCTGGGTCTAATACTTCCTATACGGTGGGTAACGCCACCACCAAACTTTCTCGAAGATTTTCATTTGGCATCATGATTGCATTATCTTCATATTTGGTTTGTCTTTGCCATTAATTTGTCCTCAAAGTTTATCTTCGGAATGTTGATATATATCTATATATATATATATATATATATATATCTGTGTGTGTGTTCTGTCCTCTACAACATTCACTTATAGCTATGTCTTCGAACTTGCCATTTTCTGAACTAAGTGAATGTGATCGGACCCTAACCCCTCCTATGCTTCTACCTCAAATTCTTTCTGTCTAGTCATATGCATTCTGTTGAAACGTGTCGAATGTCTTCATTGTGTCCTTGTCAGCTAAAGATAGAGAGAAACACATTTAAATCTGTTTTAATGCTATATCTCTTTTGCCTAAATACTTGAGAAGTCAGAACGACCACACGACAAACCAGGCGTGCGTGTGAACATGGAACAACTCTCAGTGAGTGGCATGCATGCCACGTGTCCACCAGATGTGAACCGCCAGGGGCACCTGCGTAATTCTGCCGTGCAACACTTCACCTTATAAATACACACCCGCGTGGTTATCTCCTCTTCCACCTCGCCATCTCGCTCAAACCCTAGCGCCACCGCTAGCTCGAGTCGACGCTAGAGAAGAAGCTCTTAGCTGCCGTGACCTCTTCGACGCTGTCCTCATGCCGGCCGCGGACCTCGTCTTCTCCGCTGCTGCTGTAGGTGTCTTCCGCAAGCAAGTTAGGGCGTGGGAGATTGGACTGCTCGGCATCCTTTCTGCCCCGTCTAGCAGTTCTTCAAGTGGTAAATAAACTCGCTTTTTACCATTTTTTCGATCTGCTAAATCCGCCCACTTCACCCAAAAGTGGGTTTTGAACTTCCAAATCTGGATCTTTCTATTTCTGAATCTCATATCTTTCCAAGTTTATTCACTTATGCCTCACAACTAGTTAGATTCCTCACTTGTACTTATTCATGGATTCGTACAAATCTGGAACCAACTCACTTGTAAGTGCATCTAGTGCCACCCCTAGTTGGTTTTGGAGTATTGACGACAAACCTGGTTGAGGGACTAATGTGTTTGTGAGAATTGCAGGATAACACAGGTAGTAGTCCCTCATTGATTCGTTTTACCTACCGGAGATGACCCCTAAAAATGTGCAAAGACATTGAATATAATGGTGGTATGTGAAGATATTCACATTGAAGACTATGACATGAGAAGACATAGCATGAAGTATTTGGAGCGCGAAGACATAGTTGTTTTGCAGTTTCACTTTCTTCTTTGTTGAGTCATAGGAACCACCATACTGTTAAGTGGGGTCCAAGTGAACAAAGTCAGAGTGACTAAAGTGATGCTCAACCAAATCCTATGTCTTCAAGCAAAGACAATGAGATCAAATCTTATCCAGAGCTGGATGCGTCAGCTTTACTTGTAGCCCAAGTCAAGCTGCCGCGTGTGTTTGAATTCTGAGCGTTGGAACACGTGTCAGTTCCTTAGTGACCCAGGGTCATTTCGGACAAATCAGGCCGGGTTTCCTAGTGGCTATAAATAGCCCACCCCCTACACCATAAATTGGTGACTACTCAGAGTTAGTGCACGACTTTTGTCGTTTGAGAGCAACCCACCTCCGAAGCATTTGAGAGAGAGATCCTTGCGAGGACAAAGCCCAAAACACCCAGAGCCCAAAGAGTGTTTGGCATCACTGAAGTCTTTCTGTCTGCGTGACCTGAAGACTTGTTACACTTGAGGACTGTGAATCCTCCAGCTGGTTAGGCGTCGCGTTCTGAGCATCCAAGAGTCATTGTGGATCGCCAGTGAACGAAGTATGTGAAGGTTTGGAAGCCTACCTTGAAGACTTACCTGAGTGATCGGGCGAGGACTGGGTGTCCTTAGCTCAAGGGGAATAAGGTGAAGACACGGTCTTCCGAGTTAAATCTCAGCCTCCCTAACCAGACGTACAGTTGTCACAGCAACTGGAACTGGTCCAACAAATCCTTGTCCTCACCAAGTGACTGGTTCTATCTTCTCCCTCTCTTTATTTACAGTTTGACTTCGTGAAGTCATTGCCTGCCTGTGTTACCTGTTTGACTTCACTATGTGACTTCTATTGTCGTTTGGCTTCATACTATCTTCCATTCTGATCCATACTGCCTTGCTGCTAATAGTCTTCATGCTTTCACTTCATTGAATACTTGACTATGGCTTGCCTAGTGTAGTCTACCTTCCGCTGCATGTTAATAGGTTCATTTTTATCGTTTGTCTTTGAAAATTCCATGTTTTGAAGACTTACATAAAAATCGCCTATTCACCCCCTCTAGTCGATAACTAGCACTTTCAATTGGTATCAGAGCAAGGTACTCCCTTGTTCTGTGTGATTCGATTTAACCACCTGGAGTTTTAGCTATGTCGACTGCAGGGATAATCAAAGTCTTCGCTTCGTGCCCTGTCTTCGATGGCACTGATTACCCCTACTAGAAGAATAAGATGCGCATGCATCTTGAAGCCATTGATGTAGATCTATGGTATGTCGTCAAGAACGGTGTTCCCAAGACTGGTGAAGATGTCACCCTTGCTGATGTCAAGAAGTTCATTCAACTGGATTCTACTGCCAAGAACATCTCTGTGGTCATCTGACCAAAGGACGGTATGGCCGTGTGAGTGCTCTGGAAACATCGAAGCTAGTCTAGGACTGGCTCTCCAAGGTCAACGAAGGCGTCTCAACCCAGAGAGATCAAAGGACCGGTGTCCTTCGCAACCTCTTCAACCGCTTCAAGAGAAACGACAATGAGAATGTTCAACTCATGTTTGATCGCCTCACTGACATCACAAATGAGCTTCATGCTCTCGGCGCCACTGAGATCACCAAGCATGAAATCGTCAAGACACTCCTGAGATCATTTGACAGCTCGTTTGACACCCTAGCCCTGATGATTCAAGAACACCCTAACTTCAAGACACTCGATCCGTCTGACATACTTGAGAGGCTCAACACACATGAGTTTCAGCTATCTGAGAAAAGAGATATCTATGCTCCCAACTATGGTCGAACTCGCGCTTTGAAGGCATAGGATGTTTCCTCATCTGAAGAAGAATCTGACTGCAGTTCTGGTGATCTTGAAGACATTGGAAAGGAGCTTGCTATGCTTGTGAAGAAGTTCCAGAAATTCACTAAGAAGAAAGGCTTCAGAAAGTCTTCACGATCCAGCTCAAGAAATGATGAAGCTTCTACTCATGACCACAAGAAGAGAACATGCCACAAGTGTAAGAAACCTGGTCACTACATCTCTGAGTGTCCGCACTGGGATAATGAAAACAAGAAGAAGAAGAAGAAGAATAAGAAGAGCAAGGAATATGATTCTGATGACAACAAGAAGAAGAAATCCTCAAAGTCTTCTTCCAAGTTTTCATCAAGGTATTCATCACACAAGAAGAGCTCATCTGGCAAGGCTCATGCTTTTGTTGGCAAGGAGATGGATTCAGAGGAGGAGTCTGCTTCTGAGGAGGCGGAGGTGGAGTTTGAGGAGGAGTCCGACTCTGGCGTTGCAAGTCTGGCTCTAGCTACAGCCTACGTTGCCAAGTCCATCTTCAACACTGAAGACAATGGCTCCGTCACCTACGCTGATGCTAATGACAAGGATGACTCCGCTCCCACCTACTGCTTCATGGCACGTGGTGCCAAGGTAAACTCACACGATGCTTACTTTCAAACATCAAGTGAAGATGACTCTGATTGTGAATCCAAGCCCAGCTACAAAACACTTGCTAAAATTGCAACTGAACAACAGAAAGCTATGGAACATATTCAAAAACTGTTAGACAAAAGCCATGACCTATTGGACGTGGAAATGACCCGATCTCAGTCCTTAATTGAAGACCTAAAAATCTTCATGTTAAGTATGAGGAACTTGAAAGTTGTCATGAAACATTCTCAACAACTCTTGAACAGCTTTCCTATGAATATCTTTAAAGGAAGCAAGAACTTGAGAGTAGTTCATGAAGATCTTCAAAAAGAAAACGAGTCACTTCGCGCTCAACACATCAGTCCCACTCAGGAAGGATTTGAACCACCATGTCTAAAATGCCTTGAGCGTGATAACGCCACTTCCGTTGCTGAATGTTCTACTGCTGCTATTGTTGATGTGGTAACTAACCCCTCTGCTGAGGATGCCACTGCTATTGCTGACGAAAATGCTAGGTTGAAGACATTGCTTGAGACAGGGATGTAAAAAAGTCTCAAAGGGCATCAGACACTATGTGATGTCCTCAAAAAGCAGATTCTGAACCAAAACCCTAGAAAAGAGGGTGTTGGGTTCGAGAGGAAAATGAATGTTGATGGTTCTTACTAGAAGCCTGAACAGTACCCCGAAACCACATGGGTTGCTACAAAGGAACCTTTCATGGATCCATCCACCCTATCTAGCTTCACTTGTGCTAACCCTATTATCATTGATGAATCCTTTGATGCAAACTATAAACTGTTTAAGAATCAGAATGGTGAAGTGTTTGCCAGGTATATTGGTACTAACTGCAAGAATGGGCCACCTATGAAGAAAATCTGGGTGCCCAAAAGGTGTCTGGAGAATCTTCCTGTGAATGTCTTCATGACACCACAAGGGAAGAAGACAAACCCCAGACCAAAGGCTTCATATGGTCCAAAGGCTTCATACAGACACATGACTCACCTGATTCACCCTAACGCCAATGTTCTCCAGGAAAATCATAAGACTAAGAACTACTCTGCTTATTCATATGAGTACTATTCGCCTCCTACAAGGCTATTTGCTAGGGCTCCAAAGCTGAAGTTCTCAGATGCTGCACTTAGACTCATTGCTTCTAAGCCACCCCTGAAGATGTGGGTGGCTAAGAAAAATTGACTTTCTTTTGCAGGGAAAGGTCTCCAGCTGGAAATCAAAGGCGTTAGATGCTATTGCTGGGGACCTAAAACATCATGTTGGGCGCAAGATAAAATGACCAAATGGTCTCACTATGTATTTTGTTCCTGAATCGCTTGCCATTCATCCTATCAGTCCTAATCTTGATATGAGCTTTGATAATCCTCTTGTGCGTCAAATGTTTATGCTTCACAATACTCTTGGTGAAGCCTATCCCCCTAAATGTACTGTAGGGTATAACACCTCATGCTTCAGAATGGATTATGGACAGCGGATGCACTAATCATATGACTGGTGATCGAAGTCTTCTCATGGACTCAACCTTACGTCCATCTGACAAGAGTCACATCACATTTGCTGACACTGGTAAAAGCAAGGTATTGGGTCTAGGTAGAGTTGCAATCTCAAAGGGCCAGCACATGGATAAAGTGATGCTTGTTGAATCCCTTGGCTTCAACTTAATGTCTGTCTCAATGCTTTGCGATTTGAACATGATTGTCATATTTGGAAAATATCATTGCCTTGTTCTAATGGAATCTGACAGGTCTCTAGTCTTTGAAGGGTATTGGAAAGATGATTTGTACATGGTAGATTTCTCAGCAGGACCACAACTTGTCGTATGTCTTCTTGCAAAAGCTTCAGAGTGCTGGCTAGGGCATGCTGGCATGAGGAACTTGCATACTCTCGCAAAGAAGAAGCACCTCATAGGCATCGAGGGCGTCAAATCAAGAAGGATCACTTATGCGGTGCCTGCGAAGCTGGAAAGATGACGAGGGCCAAGCATCCCTCGAAGACAATCATGACAACAACTCAACCCTTCGAACTACTACACATGGACCTATTCGGCCCTACTCACTACTCTACTCTCACTACTACTGCTTGTCTCTATGGCTTCGTCATTGTTGATGATTATTCAAGATATACATGGGTGCACATAATCCTCTACAAGACTAAAGTGCAGGATGTCTTCAGACTCTTCACCAACCGTGCCATGAACAACTATGGTGTCAAGATCAAGCATATCAGAAGTGACAATGGCACAGAATTCAAGAACACCGGCCTCGACACTTATCTTGATACATTGGGCATCACTCATGAGTTCTCAGCTCCGTACACGCCGTAGTAGAATGGCATCGTGGAACGCAAGATCAGAACACTCATTGAGATGGCTCGGGCGATGCTTGATGAATACAAGACTCCAAGAAAGTTCTGGCCTGAAGCTATTGATACTGCATGCCATGTCATCAACCGTGTTTATCTTCACAAGCTTCTGAAGAATGCACCCTATGAACTTCTTACTGGTAAGAAGCCAAATGTTAGTTACTTCAAAGTATTTGGTGCTAGGTGCTGGATCAAGGATCCACATCACACTTCAAAATTTGCACCGAAAGCACATGAAGGTTTTATGCTTGGGTACGGAAAGGATTCGCACTCCTACAGAGTCTTCAACCTATTTCACTATAAAGTGGTTGAAACTGTGGATGTGCGGTTCGATGAGACTAACGGCTCGCAAAGAGAGCACCTGCCGAATGTGCTAGATGAAGTTCCACCTAGTGAATCCATCAAGCTTATGGGAACTGGAGAAATCATACCGTCTGAAGCCCAGGCTGAAGAGGAACTTATCATTTCTACACCTAATCAACCTGAAGATAATGCTCAAGACAATCCTCCTAATGATGACAATGATCAGCAAGAGCAAAATCTTCGTCTAGTTCATCCTCGTGTTGCAAATGTAGTACAGATTGAGAAGATAATTGATAGAATCAATGCACCTGGTCCACTCACTCGTTCAAGAGCAACACAGCTAGAAAATTTCTGTGGGCACTTTGCATTTGTCTCAATATCTGAACCCAAGAAAGTTGCTGAAGCCTTCATGGAACCTGAATGGATTCAAGCTATGCAAGAAGGGCTTCAATAGTTCAAGCTGAACAACGTGTAGGAATTGGTCAAGCATCCTGATCCTCGTAAACACAATATCATAGGCACTAAATGGATATATCGCAACAAGCAAGATGAGCATGGTCAAGTTGTCAGAAACATGGCTCGTCTCGTTGCTCAAGGATACACTCAAGTTGAACGGATTGACTTCGATGAAACATTTGATCCCGTGGCTAGGCTTGAAGCCATTCGCATACTGCTAGCCTACACAAATCATCATAACATCCTTCTGTATCAAATGGATGTGAACAGTGCCTTTCTCAATGGAAAGATTGAAGAAGAAGTGTATGTTGCACAACCACCTGGCTTTGAAGATCTAAAACATCCTGATATGGTATACAAGCTCAATAAGGCACTGTATGGCCTCAAACAAGCCCCTCACGCTTCGTATGACACACTCAAAGATTTTCTGAAGAGCAAAGGCTTCAAACCTGGTTCCCTGGATCCCACACTCTTCACGAAGACATATGATGGTGAACTGTTTGTGTGCCAAATATATGTGGATGACATTATCTTCGGCTGCACTAATCAAAAATACAGTGATGAGTTTGGACACATGATGGAAGAGCAATATTAGATGTCCATGGGGGGTGAGCTGAAGTTCTTCCTTGGTCTTCAAATACGTCAACAAAGCAACGACATCTTCATATCTCAAGAAAAATATCTCAAAGTCTGCCTGAGGAAGTTTGGAATGCAAGATTGCAAAGGATACACGACGCCCGTGCCAACCAAAAGTCATCTAGGTCTTGACACCAATGGTAAAGAGTTTGATCAAAAGGTATACCGCTCCATGATTGGTTCTTTACTTTATTTATGTGCATCTAGGCCAGATATAATGCTTAGTGTTTGCATGTGTGCCCGATTGCAAGCGGCACCAAAGGAATCACATCACTTAGTTGTGAAGCGAATTCTTCGATATTTGGCCTACACCCCAACATTAGGATTATGGTATCCAAAGGGCTCAGAGTTTGATCTAGTTGGATTCTCGGATCTGATTATGTTGGTGACAAGGTGGATCGCAAGTCTACATTAGGCACATGTCACTTTCTGGGACGATCACTTGTTTGTTGGTCTTCAAAGAAGCAGAACTGTGTATCTCTCTCCACTGCTGAATCTGAATACATTGCTGTTGGATCTTGCTGCGCTCAGCTTCTATGGATGAAGCAAACACTCAAAGACTATGGCATCCATCTGAAGCAAGTACCACTCTACTGCATCAATGAAAGCGCCATCAAGATTGCCAACAACCTAGTTCGGCACTCGAAGACAAAGCACATTGAAATTCGTCATCACTTTCTCAGAGATCATGTCATGAAGGAAGATATTGATATCATTCATGTCAACACCGAAGAGCAACTGGCAGATATCTTCACAAAGCCCTTGGATGAGAAAAGGTTTTGCAAGTTGTGGTGTCAGCTAAATATCTTGGAATCCTCAAATGTCATGTGATTAGGCACACATCCTAACACTTATGCATGTTGATGACTTAGATGTGCAACACACGAAGTAACGTATATCTTCAATAAATGAAGACTTACACTCTAAGTGTGAATACATTAACGCGGAATTTGACTTCGGAGCGCCATGATAATTGTGCGCCGTGTCTGGTCTAATACTTCCAATACGATAGGGTAACGCCACCACCAAACTTTTGTTTGGAGTGTTTTCTATTGGCGTTACATTTGCAAAGTCTTCGCACTTGGTTTGTCTTCAATATTGACATGACTTCATGTTTATCTTCACAATGTTGATTTAGTCTTATTCTGATATATACATATATTAGTGTTCTGTCCTCTACAACATTCACTTACAGCTATGTCTTCTCGTTTGAATCTTTTGAACTAAGTGAATGTGATCGGACCCTAACCTCTCTACGCTTCCTTCTCAAATCTATCTATCCAAATCATATCATTCTATTGAAACTGTCGAATGTCTTCTCTGCGTCCTTGTCAGCAGAAGATACAGAGAGAAAAATTAAATCTATTTTAAATGCTCAATCCTTATTGCCTGAAACCCGGAGAAGCCGGAACGACCACCCGACAATCCAGGCATGCGTGGGAACATGGAACAACTTCCAATGTGTTGCATGTTCGCCACGTGTCCCTCAGATGTGAACCGCCAGGGGCACGTGCGTAATTGTGTTGTGTTGTCCCTGTCCTTATAAATTCACACCACACCTAGTCATAATATTTTCTTCCACCTCTCCACAAACCCTAGCGCCACCGCTAGCTCTCGACGACGCCGACGACGAAGCACTTAGCTGCCGCGACCTCACCGACGTCGTCCTCACGCCGGCCGCGGACATCGTCTTCTCCGCCGCCGCCGTAGGTGTCCTCCGTCGCCAAGTTAGGGCACGAAAGATCGAACTGCTCGGCCTCATCTTCTACTTCGTCTCCTAGTTCATCATGTGGTAAATTAAAACTCTCTTTTTTACTGCCTATTTGATCCGATGGATTCATCTTTCCTTACCAAAAGTAGTTTCTGCCTCCACAAATTTGGATCTATCCTGTTCAGCATCTCATAATATGCCTGGTATATTCACTTATGCTTCACACGTAGTTAGATTCCTCACTTGTACCAATTCTTGGATTCGTACAAATCTGGAACCAACTCTCAACATATAAGTGAATGTCTTCGCGCTATGAGGTCAATGTCTTCTAAACTGATTTATCTTCAAAACCTTCCGAGAATGCATATGACCTCTTCCCCTTCCCTCGCATCTCTAATGCTGTCACGGGTACATGTCCGTGGGAGAATCCCTTGGTTCTCATAGTCTGCATTCATTTGCAGAGTTCTTACAACGTCACATCAATTCTCCTGAAGCCAATTCCTGCCTGACCAGCAGATGGAAGCCTTTGCAAGTTCTGAAACCATTCAGTCTGAACTTCATGGCGACAGAGAAATCAGTCAGGAAGGGCGGCAGATAGCGTCATGGGAATACAGCTAAGGACCTGCCACCATATCTCTATGAACTATACAAGTCAGATCCTGAAGACACCTATGGGGAACGCAAGAATCGAATCCAATGGATTCAAAGATATTGGGCAGAGGTATGGTTCAAGTACAAATTTGTCACTGACGAATATGCTGAAAAGAATGCCATCAAGGGCCCCTAGGGAGATATTGTATACAAAAGTCTTCAGCCCAAGTTCAAGTCCGAAGCCATTGCTCAAGGCTTCTACCCTTGCATGGTCCGTGGACCTCAGCCTGCTAATGCCGACCATCCAGTCTGCTATGGTGTCGTGAAGACAATCTCTTCAAGCGCAACTTCCAGTTTGCCAAAGAGTCTGCAAAGAAGAACAAGAAGGACCTTGGACTCGACTTCAACCCTAGTCCATCTGCTCCTTGGGCTGATGGCACTCGTGATGCCGAACCCAATATCATCGTGCCTTTCTACAACCTCGACGGTCTCCTCACTCACATTGCTGTTCAGGGGGCCGCCGTAGCACTCTACAGATGACGCTGATTCTGATGAAGCGCCTGCTCCTCCCAAGCCACAGAAGCAGAAGAAACCAAAGGCTTCAAAGCCCTCTACTGCACCCAAAGCTTCGCATCCGAAGCCACTGGCCACTGCACCTCCTGAAGCCAGTGTGCAGTCTAAAGATCTCTCTCGCATCTCCAAGACCGAGAAGAAGAAGAATCCCATCCAGATTTCCGGTCAAACACTGACCCTAGCTGCCATTCTGAGGAACGAAAATGAAGCCATTGATCTGTCAAATGACGACGATCTTGGCGATGACGCTCTTGAGCTGCTGATAAAGAGCAAGGAAGAGGCGGAGATCTTCAATGATCTACCCTTGTTTGATGTGGATATCTTGAATAACTTCATTGATGAATGGTTTGAAAACCCCAGCATCAACCTCGATGACCTTGAGCTTCCGATTGGCATCAGAGTCTCTTTCCACAGTGCCATTGCTACTGAGCTAGCTCTGGCTCAGAAGATTGTTGAATTGAAGAACAAGATTGATTATGAGAAAGCTCAGTTCAAGAGAAACCTGGCAAACCTCAGCGTGGCTGATGTTCAAAGATTCAAGCAGACGCTGCATGAGCTCAAGGAGCAGTTTCACCAGAAACGCCAGGAAGCAAAAGGTTCAAGAGAGAGAATGAAGTATTTTGCAAAGAAAAGTGTTCAAGCTCACAATGAAGCAGAAAAGCGCAAGGCTCTGGGGCGCTCTGGCATCGACCCCAGAATGGCTGCCAAGAAGAAGAAGAAGCCTGCTGTGGCCCAAGCTGAAGCATCAAGGCAGGAAGAACCTCGCATTGTCTTTCCTGCAAGTATGACAGGCTCGAAGCCTAAGGTCCCCACAGCTACTTCAGAACTCAAGAAAACAAGGGCAGCTGAAGTCGAAGCCCGAAAGCACAAGACCAAGAACACCACTGACGATGCTCCACCGACTAAGAAGAGAAAGACAAAGAAGAAACATCGGGCTGCTCCCACAGAGCCCCTTGTCGTCGAGCCAATTTCAGTTGCTCGTCCCGCATCCGAACACCGAGAGCGTCAGTTGATAGTTCACGAGCCTGCTACCACAGAGGTTCCTGAAGCTCAAGAATATCCAGCTGTTGACCACACTGTCAAGTGTTCTAGAAGGAGAAGAGCACCATAACTCAGTGGCATGACAAGTGCTCCCTGACGCCACTCCAGCTATGAATGTCTCTAAGTCCGAAGCAAAAGTTGCTGAAGACATTCCGGCTGCATCAGCCGATGATCAACAAGAACCACCAGAACCCCATCAAGTAGAAGAGCGAGTTGCCACACCCCCTACCAACTAAGAAACTGTTCTCGAGGAGAACGAGTCTATGACAAACCCTCCAGCTACTCAAGTGGAGGTTGAAAACACTGAGGCGGCCACCCACAACACTACTGAAGCCAATGACGTTGTCATGGCTGAAGCTAATGTGGCACCTGAAGCGAATACGGTGCTTGAAGCCAATGCTGCACCTGAAGCAAATCTGCAGCTCGAAGACAATGCCTCTGCTCCTGTACCACCAACAAGACCTCACACCATTGAGCAAGCATACGATCATGGTCAGCTTGTTACCATCCGCTGGCCCATTCTGGTTCCTCCGCCTGCTCCCGGACCTCAATTTGACTATCATGTGGAGCACAGGCCTCAGGTCCAGAAGCCAAAACCAAGGCTGCCAAGGTTTCCAGGTACTGCAACTTCACCATGATCTTTCAATGTGAATGGCTTCATAGCACACAACACCTTCTTTGATAGCGCCAAGAACCCATATTCCAAGCCAAGAATATCATTTGATAGGTTCTGGAGTTATCAGCATCGCAATTACTACTCCTGCATACTATACAATCAGGGGCGCATTTTCCTCATATGCGTCTAGACTGCAAAGCCATTGCTGGACTACCTTGTCTGGAAGAAGCTCTTGACTGCTTAAGAGATGCTAGCCTTCTACAGTTTGTGACCGATAAAGAGCATTGGAATGAAGAGCTTCTGCTGCAATTCTATGCAACTCTCCACATTCGCGGCTACTACAGGGATCCGAAGACTTGGGTCATTGAGTGGATGACAAGCGATGTACACCATGAAGCCAAAGCCCAAGATATCATTGAGCTTACTACTCTGCCCACTCCTGGTGAACACTATGAACCAGGTTGTCAGCTACACCAAAATGCTTTGGAGAGCATCTTCCAGAAGCCAGATCCAAACATGAGCCAAATGCTGAGCATGATGAAGCCACTGCCACAAGACGCTGAATATCCAAAGGAATTTCTTTGTTGAAGACCTAGAGTATCTGCCCCGCACTATTTATCATATTATCAGGCGAACTCTCTGGCCTGTCAAAGGACATTCTCCTGCAGCAAAGCTTGAAGGAGCAATGAAGACATTGATTTTCTATATCTTCAATGGCATTAGCTTCAATGCTCAAGACTTCTTCATTAGACAATTGGCTGCATCTGGCTCTGACATATTTGGTCTGAAGTTTTATGCTCCATGGGTAATGTGCCTCATCAAGCTTCACTCCTCGTTCAACTATCAGCCCTCTGCGCGCAATCATCTCATCTTCCTGCGAGAGGTTGATCTGTCTGTCGAAGCCATATACCCAGAGCCTACCAAGGAGCCAATTTATCTTCACAACGTCGATCGTTAAAGTTTCACTCAACCCATTGAAGGAGTTCTTGCTGTAACTCGTGTTTATCCTTTGGCTGGAAATACATGCGCCCCTCGTGCCCATACTGAAGCCACTGAAAGCACAATTGCCCAAAGGCCTCAGAAGCGATCTCGTGTTCTTAATGACCGAGAGCTTCTCGTCGCCCTGCATCAAAAATAGGATAAGCATCATGACTGTCTCAAGCATCAGATGCATAGTCTCTTGGTGGATGTCAACCGCATTCGCAACCTTGCCACCAAGAATGCATTTGTCACTCATGAAACCTGTCGGAGGTCGTGGAAGAGTCTGACATTGCTGAGCTCTGAAGATGATCTCCAACAAGATGGCTTCGCTGAAAGATTGAAGTTTGATTCCAGTCCTCCCAAGAATGCTCACCTGCGTCGGACTCCCTCACTTGAAGACTCTGACTATTCCTCCTCAGCTGCAACTGTTAATGCCAGAGTCATTGATGACCAAGATGATGCTACTTCACCACCTCCAACTTCGGCGCGTATCAACACTGCACCAAGTTCTTCTGCACCACCAAACCTCAACGACGACCCTGCTGCTTCACCTACTCCTCATGGGAATGAGTAGAGGCTCTATGTCCTCAAACCTTTTTGGTCCTTACTGACAAAAGGGGGAGAAGCATAAGGGTTGATAGTCTTCAAGCGGGTCCATATGGGTGGTTGCTATACTTTTGCCAAGTGCTTACAACTCTCGCTTTTGATACATTTGGTTCTTTTGAGTTGTAACACTTAAACTTGATGGTCGTTTGCTACTTTTTCTGTCAACTATGTGATGCGATGATAAATTCCACACGTGCGACAATAAATTCCGCACAAAGTCATTTTGCAGACGTCCATTTATCATTATGCATGTCATTATCTTAGATATACCTTTTCATGCATGATAAATTATCTTCATAAGTTGAAGAGGATCTCCACAAGTACAACCTGCCATGTGCATTTGCATTCGAAAGAAAAATACTTATATGCACATCTTCGGGGGGAGCCTTTTGCTACTTATGAAGACAATACCTCGATCCTTTACAATTTCACATACTTTTATCCCCGTTGAAAACTTCAACCATTTTGTCATCAATCACCAAAAAGGGGGAGATTGTAAGTGCATCTAGTGCCACCCCTAGTTGGTTTTGGAGTATTGACGACAAACCTGGTTGAGGGACTAATGTGTTTGTGAGAATTGCAAGATAACACAAGTAGTAGTCCCTCATTGATTCGGTTTACCTACCGGAGATGACCCCTAAAAATGTGTGAAGACATTGAAGATAATGGTGGTATGTGAAGATATTCACATTGAAGACTATGACATGAGAAGACATCGCATGAAGTCTTTGGAGCGCGAAGACATAGTTGTTTCGCAGTTTCATTTTCTTCTTTGTTGAGTCATAGGAACCACCGTACTGTTAAGTGGGGTCCAAGTGAACAAAGTCAGAGTGACTAAAGTGATGCTCAAACAAATCCTATGTCTTCAAGCGAAGACAATGAGAGCAAATCTTATCCAGAGCTGGATGAGTCAGCTTTACTTGTAGCCCAAGTCAAGCCGCCGCGTGTGTTTGAATTATGACCATTGGAACACGTGTCAGTTCCTTAGTGACCCAGGGTCATTTTGGACAAATCAGGTCGGGTTGCCTAGTGGCTACAAATAGCCCACCCCTACACCATAAATTGGTGGCTGCTCAGAGTTAGTGCACGGATTTTGTCGTTTGAGAGCAATTCACCTCGGAAGCATTTGAGAGAGAGATCCTTGCGAGGACAAAGCCCAAAACACCCAGAGCCCAAAGAGTGTTTGGCATCACTGAAGTCTTTCTGTCTGCGTGACCTGAAGACTTGTTACACTTGAGGACTATGAATCCTCCAGCCAGTTAGGCATCGCGTTCTGAGCATCCAAGAGTCATTGTGGATCACCGGTGAACGAAGTCTGTGAAGGTTTGGAAGTCTACCTTGAAGACTTACCTGAGTGATTGGGCGAGGACTGGGTGTCCTTAGCTCAAGGGTAATAAGGTGAAGACACGATCTTCTGAGTTAATTCTTAGCCTCCCTAACCAGACATACAGTTGTCATAGCAACTGGAACTGGTTCAACAAATCCTTGTCCTCACCAAGCGATTGGTTCTATCTTCTCCCTCTCTTTATTTACAATTTGACTTCGTGAAGTCATTGCCTGCCTGTGTTACCTGTTTGACTTCACTGTGTGACTTCTATTGTCATTTGGCTTCATACTATCTTCCATTCTGATCCATACTGCCTAGCTGCTAATAGTCTTCGTGCTTTCACTTCATTGAATACTTGACTATGGCTTGCCTAGTGTAGTCTACCTTCCGTTGCATGTTAATAGGTTCATTTCTATCGTTTGTATTCAAAACTTCCATGTTTTGAAGACTTTCATAAAAATCGCCTATTCACCCCCCTCTAGTCGATAACTAGCACTTTCATCACTTCAAATAAGTGAATGTCTTCGCACTATGAGGTCAATGTCTTCAAACTGATTTGTCTTCAAAATCTTCTGAGAATGCATATGACCTCTTCCCCTTCCCTTGCATCTCTAATGTTGTCATAGGTACATGTCCGTGGGAGAATCCCTTGGTTCTCATAGTCTGCATTCATTTGCAGAATACTTACAGCATCACATTGAATCTCCTGAAGCCAGCTCTTGTTTCACAAGTCATCGGAAGCCTTTCACTGTTTTGAAGCCTCTCTGTCTGAATATTATGGCAACTGAAAAATATGCAAGGAAAGGTGTGATAACCCACAAGTATAGGGGATCGCAACAGTTTTCGATAAGTAAGAGTGTCGAACCCAATGAGGAGCTAAATGTAGAACAAATATTCCCTCAAGTTCTATCGACCACCGATACAACTCTACGCACGCTTGACGTTCGCTTTACCTAGAACAAGTATGAAACTAGAAGTACTTTGTAGGTGTTTTCGGAAAGGCTTGCAAGAAAGTAAAGAGCATGAAAATAAAACTAGGGGCTGTTAAGGTAAAGAAGCAACTAAAGTAAATATAGCGAGTGTGGAAAAGTGGTGGTAGGAGTTGCGAAATTGCCCCTAAGCAATTGACTACTTTACTAGACCGATAACAAGTATTATGTGGGAGAGGCCACTGCTAGCATGTTATCCCTTACTTGGAATTCTATGCACTTATGATTGGAACTATTAGCAAGCATCCTCAACTACTAACGTTCATTAAGGTAAAACCAAACCATAGCATTAAGATGTATTGGTCCCCCTTCAATCCCGTATGCATCAATTTCTATGCTAGGTTGAAGCTTCTGTCACTCTTGCCCTCCAATACATAGTCCTATCAACATACAACTAACCCTATGGTGTGATCCACGTGCGCGCTCATATGATGGGCACCAAAGGACAACAACATAACCACAAGAAAATTAAATCAATCATAGCAATTCATCAACCACCGATAGGACAACGAAAATCTACTCAGACATCATAGGATGGCAACACATCATTGGATAATAATATGAAGCATAAAGCACCATTTTCAAGTAGAGGGTACATCGGGTTGCGGGAGAGTGGACCGCTGTAGATAGAGGGGGGGAAGGTGATGGAGATGTTGGTGAAGATGGCGGAGGTGTTGGTGAAGATCGCGGTGATGATGATGATGGCCACGGAGGGGTTCCGGCGCCACCGGAGGAGAGGGGGAGAGGGGCCCCCTTCTTCCTCTTCTTCCTTGACCTCCTCCCTAGATGGGAGAAGGGTTTCCCCTCTGGTCCTTGGCCTCCATGGCATGGGAGGGGCGAGAGCCCCTCCGAGATTGGATCTATCTCTCTGTTCCTCTCTGGTTCTGCATTCTGTTCTGGCTATGTTTCACCGTTTCATATATATATGGAGATCCATAACTCCGATTGGCCTGAAACCTTCGCTGTGATTTTTTTGAATATTAGCTATCTTGCAGCAAAAGAAGAGCGTCAACCGCCTTACGGTGGGCTCACGAGGGTAGGGGCGTGCCCTAGGGGGGGTGCCCCTGCCTCGTGACCATCTCGGGCACTGGTTCGCGTTGATTTTCCTACCAAATTTTCCATATTTTCCAAAAATAAGCTCCGTCCATTTTTATCCCGTTTGGACTCCGTTTGATATGGATATTCTGCGAAACCAAAAACATGCAACAGCCAGGAACTGGCACTGGGCACTGGATCAATATGTTAGTCCCAAAAATAATATAAAAAGTTGCCAAAAAGTATAGGAAAGTTGAATAATATTGGCATGGAACAATCAAAAATTATATATACGACGGAGACGTATCATCATCCCCAAGCTTAATTCCTGCTCGTCCTCGAGTAGGTAAATGATAAAAAAGATAATTTTTGATGTGGAATGCTACCTAGCATAATCTTGATCATATGTCTAATCATGGCATGAATATTAAGACACGAGTGATTCAAAGCAATAATATATCTTTTGACATAAAAACAATAATAGTTCAAGCCCACTAATAAAGCAATCATGTCTTTTCAAAATAACATGGCCAAAGAAAGTTATCCCTAGCAATTGTTTCATACTTTTGATGTTCTCAAACCTTTTTAACTTTCACGCAATACATGAGAGTGAGCCATGGACATAGCACTATAGATGGAATAGAATATGATGGTGGAGAAGACAAAAAGGAGAAGATAGTCTCACATCAACTAGGCGTATCAACAGGCTATGGAGATGCCCATTAATAGATATCAATGTGAGTGAGTAGGGATTGCCATGCAACGGATGCACTAGAGCTATAAGTGTATGAAAGCTCTAACTGAAACTAAGTGGGTGTGCATCCAACTTGCTTGCTCATGAACACCTCGGGCATTTGAGGAAGCCCATCATCGGAATATACAAGCCAAGTTCTATAATGAAAATTCCCACTAGTATATGAAAGTGATAACTCAAGAGACTCTCTATATGAAGAACATGGTGCTACTTTGAAGCACAAGCGTGGTAAAAGGATAGTAACATTGCCCCTTCTCTCTTTTTCTCTCATTTTTTTGTTTTCTTCTTGTTTTCTTTTTTTGGGCCTTCTCTTTTTTTGGCCTTTCTCTCTCTTTTTTTGTCCGGAGTTTCATCCCGACTTGTGGGGGAATCATAGTCTCCATCATCCTTTCCTCACTGGGGCAATGTCCTAATAATGATGATCATCACACTTTTATTTACTTACAACTCAATATTACAACTCGATATCTAGAACAAAGATATGACTCTATATGAATGCCTCCGGCAGTGTACCGGGATGTGCAATGATCTAGCGTAGCAATGACATCAAAAAACGGACAAGCCATGAAAACATCATGCTAGCTATCTTACGATCATGCAAAGCAATATGACAATGAATGCTCAAGTCATGTATATGATGATGATGGAAGTTGCATGGCAATATATCTTGGAATGGCTATGGAAATTCCATAATAGGTAGGTATGGTGACTGTTTTGAGGAAGGTATATGGTGGGTTTATGGTACTGGCGAAAGTTGCACGGTACTAGAGAGGCTAGCAATGATGGAAGGGTGAGAGTGCGTATAATCCATGGACTCAACATTAGTCATAAAGAACTCACATACTTATTGCAAAAATTTATTTGTCATCAAAACAAAGTAGTACGCACATGCTCCTAGGGGGATAGATTGGTAGGAAAATACCATCACTCGTCCCCGACCGCCACTCATAAGGAAGGCAATCAATAAATAAATCATGCCCCGACTTCATCACATAACGGTTCACCATACGTGCATGCTACGGGAATCACAAACCTCAACACAAGTATTTCTACAATCCATAACTACCCACTAGCATGATTCTAATATCACCATCTTTATATCGCAAAACTATTGCAAGGAATCAAACACATCATATTCAGTGATCTACAAGTTTTATGTAGGATTTTATGACTAACCATGTGAATGACCAATTCCTGTCATCTCTCTAAACAGATATAAGTGAAGCAAGAGAGTTTAATTCTTTCTACAAAAGATATGCCCACGCTCTAACAAATATAAGTGAAGCAAAAGAGCATTCTACAAATGGTGGTTTCCTATATAAAGAGAAACATGCAATCCAAACTTCAAATGATATAAGTGAAGCACATGAAGCATTCTATAAAGCCATACTCAAAAGATATAGGTGAAGTGCAAAGAGCATTCTATAAATCAACCAAGGACTATCTCATACCAGCATGGTGCATAAAAATAAAAAGTAAAAACCTAATTGCAAAAGACGCTCCGAGACTTGCACATATCGCATGAACAAAACGAATCCGAAAACATTCCGATATTTGTTGAAGAAAGAGGGGATGCCTTCCCAGCATCCCCAAGCTTAGACGCTTGAGTCTCCTTGAATATTTACTTGGGGTGCCTCGGGCATCCCCAAGCTTGAGCTCTTGCCTCTCTTCCTTCTTCTCACATCGAAACCTTCTCAATCATCGAACACTTCATCCACACAAAACTTCAACAGAAAACTCGGTAAGATCCGTTAGTATAATAAAGCAAATCACTACTCTAAGTACTGTTGCAAACCAATTCATATTTTGTTTTTGCATTGCGTCCACTGTAATATAACTTTTTCATGGCTTAATCCACTGATATAAATTGAAAGTTTCATCAAAACAAGCAAACTATGCATCAAAAACAGAATCTGTCTAAAACTGAACAGTCTGTAGAAATCTGAACATTCACCATACTTCTGATACTTGAAAACTTCTTCCAAAATTAGTAAAAATAAAAAATTTGTATGGGAATACAGTGCAAAAAGAATCAGTACCATTTGACGTTCCAGCTAAAAATGTAAAATCGCGCACTACAGACAAAGTTTCTGTCCTGCACCGTACAAACCATCAAGCAAATGTAAACATCCTAAAGGCAAACCTTGGCACATTATTTTTATAATACAATGGAATTGTACAAGGGGATAATTATTTTTGTTGGAAAGTTTCTGTAATCAATATTCACAAAGTTGCCGTGAGCATGAACAAAGTTCAAGGAGCTCTCCCACTTCAACAGTGATTGTCTTTCTCACTTTCACTTTCCTTTTTGAAAAGTTTTGGGTTCCCCTCTTTATTTTTGTTGTTTTAAAACTATATGAAAGCACTCAACAGAAATAAATGACTCTCTAAAACTTCTGGGTTGTCTCCCTGGCAGCGCTTTCTTTAAAGCCATTAAGCTAGGCATATAGTGCTCAAGTAGTGAATCCACCCGGATCCCAAGGTATATCAAAGCCAATTTTAATTAACAATGATTTGTAATTTAGTACTGAGCACAAAGAAACATATATCAAGCAATGACGAAGTCTAACTCTCTTCCTATGCATTGGCATGTCATAAAAGAACAATTCATGCACACCTAGTAAAGGCCAATGCATAGTATAAACAGTTTCTTGCAATTTTATCATGTTGGAAACATAGAGAGGTGGAGATATAGTTCCTCTCTCATAATAATTGCAAGTAGGAGCAGCAAGCACATGCATATTATATTTATTGAAATCATCATGTGCAACGGTAAAAGGCAACCCATCAATATAATCCTTAATAAGTGCAAACTTCTCCGATATAGTATAATCGGGAGAATTCAAAAAGACAATAGGACTATCATGCGTGGGTGCAATAGCAACAATTTCATGTTTAACATAAGGAACTATAGCAAGTTCATCTCCATAAGCATAATTCATATTGGCATCTTGGCCATAAGCATAACAAGCATCATCAAAAAGGGATATTTGAAAAGAATCAACGGGATCATAACAATCATCATAGCAATCATCCTTTGGTAAGCACGAAGGGGAATTAAACAATGTATGAGTTGAAGAGTTACTCTCATTAGAAGGTGGGCACGGGTGATCAATCCTCTCTTCCTCCTTTTGTTCTTTGCTCTCCTCCTCACCTTTTTCATCCAATGAGCTCACAGTGTCATCAACTTCTTCTTCCATAGATTCCTGCAAAATATAATTCTCTTCTTGGACAGCGGAGTATTCCTCAATATATTGTTTAACATAGGTATTAGAAGCATAATTATCATAGCAATATTTAAGTATAGCAAAATTCTCAGATTTGTGAAAAGTAGCATCATACTTTTCAATCAAAGAAGCAATTTCATAAGCACCCTCAAAAGCAACAAATTCTTCAATTTGTTGAACATCATAGTAACTATAAACACCTTTAGCATAAGAAGATAAGATTCCATTATCAATAAACTCACATTGGTAGGGAAGGTGTTTCTTAGGGTTTTTAGAACAAGTAAAATCATATAATTCACATAAATTCCAAGCATAGCATTGCAAATGTTGAATTTGACTCCATAATAATTTCCCTTTTTCAGATATATGGTGTCGCACATAACAAGCATGCTCATTAAAAGATTTGTCCAGCACGAGCACATAGGGATCGAAGATGATCCAAGTAATAAGCTTCAGCAGTGTGATAGATTTTGATTGGTTCTTCAACCATTGGTTCAGTAGGTACAACTAATTTTTTTGGTATTTTGCGTTTCCTACCCATAACTGAAGATAGGAAACAACTAAGAACAGCAAATAAAAATTACTTAGTGATAAAGCAAACAAGCACACACGAGAATATTCACCCAACGCTATTGCTCCCCGGCAACGGCGCCAGAAAAAGGTCTTGATAACCCACAAGTATAGGGGATCGCAACAGTTTTCGATAAGTAAGAGTGTCGAACCCAACGAGGAGGTAAAGGTAGAACAAATATTCCCTCAAGTTCTATCGACCACCGATACAACTCTACGCACGCTTGACTTTTGCTTTACCTAGAACAAGTATGAAACTAGAAGTACTTTGTAGGTGTTTTCGGAAAGGCTTGCAAGAAAGTAAAGAGCACGAAAATAAAACTAGGGGCTGTTAAGGTAAAGAAGCAACTAAAGTAAATATAGCAAGTGTGGAAAAGTGGTGGTAGGAGTTGCAAAATTTTCCCTAAGAAATTGACTACTTTACTAGACCGATAGCAAGTATTATGTGGGAGAGGCCACTGCTAGCATGTTATCCCTTACTTGGAATTCTATGCACTTATGATTGGAACTATTAGCAAGCATCCGCAACTACTAACGTTCATTAAGGTAAAACCCAACCATAGCATTAAGATGTATTGGTCCCCCTTCAATCCCGTATGCATCAATTTCTATGCTAGGTTGAAGCTTCTGTCACTCTTGCCCTCCAATACATAGTCCTATCAACATACAACTAACCCTATGGTGTGATCCACGCGCGCGCTCATATGATGGGCACCAAAGGACAACAACATAACCACAAGAAAATAAAATCAATCATAGCAATTCATCAACCACCGATAGGACAACGAAAATCTACTAGACATCATACGATGGCAACACATCATTGGATAATAATATGAAGCATAAAGCACCATTTTCAAGTAGAGGGTACAGCGGGTTGCGGGAGAGTGGACCGCTGTAGATAGAGGGGGGGAAGGTGATGGAGATGTTGGTGAAGATGGCGGAGGTGTTGGTGAAGATCGCGGTGATGATGATGATGGCCACGGCGGCGTTCCGGCGCCACCGGAGGAGAGGGGGAGAGGGGCCCCCTTCTTCCTCTTCTTCCTTGACCTCCTCCCTAGATGGGAGAAGGGTTTCCCCTCTGGTCCTTGGCCTCCATGGCATGGGAGGGGCGAGAGCCCCTCCGAGATTGGATCTATCTCTCTGTTCCTCTCTGGTTCTGCATTCTGTTCTGGCTATGTTTCACCGTTTCATATATATATGGAGATCCGTAACTCCGATTGGCCTGAAACCTTCACCGTGATTTTTTTCCTGAATATTAGCTTTCTTGCGGCAAAAGAAGAGTGTCAACCGCCTTATGGTGGGCTCATGAGGGTAGGTGTACACCCTAGGGGGGCGCGCCCCCTGCCTCGTGACCACCTCGGGCACTGGTTCGCGTTGATTTTCCTTCCGAATTTTCCATATTTTCCAAAAATAAGCTCCGTCCGTTTTTATCCTGATTGGACTCCGTTTGATATGGATATTCTGCGAAACCAAAAACATGCAACAGACAGGAACTGACACTGGGCACTGGATCAATATGTTAGTCCCAAAAATAATATAAAAAGTTGCCAAAAAGTATATGAAAGTTTAATAATATTGGCATGGAACAATCAAAAATTATAGATACGACAGAGACGTATCAAGGTGGCAGGCAACGCCAAGGCAATACTACTCTAGACCTGCCCGCAGATCTGTATGAACTTTACAAGTCTGATCCTGAGGAGAACTACAATCAACGCAAGACCAGAATCCAATGGATCAGAAGATATTGGGCAGAACAATGGTTCAAGTATAACTTCGTCACCCCTGAGTATGCAGAAAAGAATGCTGTCAAGCGCCCATAGGGCGATATTCTTTACCAGAATTTGCCACCTAAGACGAAGCCTGAAGCTATTGCTCAAGGCTTCTATCCGTGCATGGTCCGAGGGCCTCAGCCTGAGAATGCCGACCCATCATCTCTTCGATGGTGTCGTGACGATGATCTCTTCAAGCGCAACTTTCAGTTTGCAAAGGAGTCTGTTGCAAAGAACAAGAAGGCATTCGGACTCAACTTTAACCCTGGTCCATCTGCTCCAAGGCCTGATGGCACACGTGATGCCAATCCCAATGTCATCGGCCCCTTCAATGGCTTCCATGGGCTCTCCCATATTGCCGCTCAAAGGGCCATAGTAGATCAATCTACTGATGATGCAGACTCTGAGGATGCACCTGTGCCATAGAAGCAGAAGAAAAAGTCAAAAGCTTCAAAGCCCTCTGCTGCTCCAAAAGCTTCGACAGTGAAGCCATTCGAAACTACACCTCCTGAACCAAGTGTGCAGTCTGAACATTTATCTCGTGTCTCCAAGAATACCAATAAGCCCAAGAAGATTTTTGGGCATGACCTTACTCCTGCTGCCATTCTGCGCAATGAGGACAATACCATCAATCTGTCAAGTGATGAAGATCTTGGAGATGATACTCTAGAAATATTGATCAAGAGCAAGCAAGAGGCTGAGATCTTCAGAGATCTACCTATTTTTGATGTTGATATACTCAACAACTTCATTGATGAATGGTTTGTGGACCGAAGCATCAACATTGATGATATGCAACTGCCAGTGGACATAAGCGTCACCTTCCAAGGAGCCATTGCCAATGAACTTACCTTAGCTCAGAAAATAGTTGAGCTGAAGAACAAGATAGACTACGAGAAGGCTCAGTTCAAGAAGCACATGGCCAAGCTCAGTGTTGCTGATGTGCAAAAGTCCAAGCAGATGATGCATGACCTCAAGGACCAGTTCAACAAGAAGCGTGAAGAAGCCAAAGGCTCACGTGAGCGCATGAAGTATTATGGGCAAAAGTGTGTGCAAGCACACAATGAGGCTGAGAAGAGAAAACCACTTGGGCGTCCTGGCATCGACCCCAAGATGGCTGCCAAGAAGAGCAAGAAGTCTGCTGAAGCTGAACCGAAATCTTCAAGCCAGGGCCAACCAAGCATTGTCTTCCCTGCCAGCATGACTGGCTCGAAGCCAAAGGTCCCCTCGTCAGCTTCTAAGCAAAAGAAGACAAGGCTTGCTGAGGCTGAAGCCAGGAAGAGGAAGCATCATGACACCTCCAATGTTGCTCCCTCCAAGAAGAAATTGAAGACAAAGGCTTCAAGAAAAGAGCGTGCTGCTGCCCCAGAGCCCCTCAACATTGAACCTATCTCTGTTGCTCCTCCTACCAACCGCGAGCGCCGCCTTGTGATTCATGAGCCTGCTTCCACAGAGGCTCTAGAGAGTGAAGAGATTCTAGCTACCGACCCCAACGCAGCCGAAGACATTGGTCGTGAAGACAATGTTGATGATGATGAATTCCTTCCTCAGCTTGAACCCAATCCGGTATCATTGCCTGCTCCCACGAGTAGTGAACTCATTACCATTGGTCGTCCCTTGACACTAGTTGCTCAAGATGATTCATGGGTAGAGCAACTAAAAGTGCTAGTTGTCGACTAGAGGGGGGTGAATAGGCGATTTTTATGAAAGTCTTCAAAACATGGGAGTTTCGAAGACAAATGATAGAAATGAACCTATAACCATGCAGCGGAAGGTAGACTACACTAGACAAGCCATAGTCAAGTATTCAATGAAGTGAGAGCACGAAGACTAATAGCAGCTAGGCAGTACGGATCAGGATGGAAGATAGTATGAAACCAATCAGAACAAACAGTCCCACGGTGAAGACAAATGGATAATGCAAACATGCAATGACTTCAAAAGGACCAATTGTAAATAAAGAGATGGGAAGGATAGAACCAATTGCTTGTTGAAGACAATGATTTGTTGGACCAGTTCCAGTTGCTGTGACAATTGTACGTCTGGTTAGGGAGGCTGAGATTTAACTCAGAAGACCATGTCTTCACCTTATTCCCCTTGAGCTAAGGACACCCAGTCCTCGCTCAATCACTCTGGTAAGTCTTCAAGGTAGACTTCCAAACCTTCACAGACTTCGTTCACTGGCGATCCACAATGACTCTTGGATGCTCAGAACGCGACGCCTAACCAGCTGGAGGATTCACAGTCCTCAAGTGTAACAAGTCTTCAGATCACACAGACAGGAAGACTTTAGTGATGCCTAACACTCTTTGGATCTGGGTGTTTAGGGCTTTGTCCTCGCAAGGATTTCTCTCTCAAAGGCTTCGAGGTGGGTTGCTCTCAAATGACAAAAGCCGTGCACTAACTCTGAGCAGCCACCAATTTATGGTGTAGGGGTGGGCTATTTATAGCCACTAGGCAACCCGACCTGATTTTTCCGAAATGACCCTGGGTCACTAAGGAACTGACACGTGTTCCAACGATCACATTTCAAACACACGCGGCAACTTTACTTGGGCCACAAGTAAAGCTGACTTATCCAGCTCTGGATAAGATTTGCTCTCATTGTCTTCGCTCGAAGACATAGGATTTTGGTTAAGCATCACTTCAGTCACTCTGACTTTGTTCACTGGGACCCCACTTAACAGTACGGTGGTTCCTATGACTCAACAAAGAAGAAAAGGAAACAACGAAACAACTAAGTCTTCGCGCTTCATAGTCTTCACACAATGTCTTCTCTTGTCATAGTCTTCAATGTGAATGTATTCACATATCACCTTTGTCTTCATACATTTTTAGGGGTCATCTCCGGTAGGTAAACCGAATCAATGAGGGACTACTACCTATGTTGTCCTGCAATTCTCACAAACACATTAGTCCCTCAACCAGGTTTGTCGTCAATACTCCAAAACCAACTAGGGGTGGCACTAGATGCACTTACAATCTCTCCCTTTTTGGTGATTGATGACAAACTGGTTGAAGTTTTCAACGGGGATAAAAGTATGTGAAATTGTAAAGGATTTAGGTAATGTCTTCCTAAGTAGCAGAAAGGCTCCCCCTGAAGATGTGCATATAAGTTTTTTGCTTTTGAATGCAAATGCACATGGCAGGTTGTATTTGCGGAGCTCCTCTTCTACTTATGAAGACAATTCATCAGGCATGAAAGGATGTAACAAAGATAATGACATGCATAATGAAAAATGGACGTCTGCAAAATGACTTTGTGCGAGATTTATCATCGCACATGTGGAATTTATCATCGCATCACATAGTTGACGAAAAGGTAGCAGATGACCATCAAGTTTAAGTGTTACAACTCAAAAGAACCAAATGTATCAAAAGTGAGAGTTGTAAGCACTTGGCAAATGTAGCAAAAGTATTGCAACCACCCATATGGACCCGCTTGAAGACTATCAATTCATATGATTCTCCCCCTTTTGTCAGTAATGACCAAAAGGGTTTGAAGACATAGAGCTTGCTACTAGTTCCCATATGGAGTAGGCGATACAGCAAGGTCGTCGTTGAGGTTTGGTGGTGCAGACGAACTTGGTGCAGTGTCGATACGCACCAAAGCTGGAGGTCGTGAAGTAGCATCATCTTGGTCATCAATGACTCTGGCATTTACTGTTGCAGCTGAGGAAGAATAGTCAGAGTCTTCGAGTGAGGGAGTCCGACGCAAGTGAGCATTCCTTGGAGGAGTTGAGTCAAACTTGAATCTCTTTGTGAAGCCATCGTCTTGAAGATCAGCTTCAGCACTGAGCAACGTCAAGCTCTTCCATGACCTCCGACAGGTTTCATGTGTAACAAAGGCATTCTTGGTGGCAAGATTTCAGATGCGATTGACATCCACCAAGAGGCTTTGCATCTGGCGCTTAAGCCAGTCATGATGCTTATCCTGTTTTTGATGTAGAGCGACAAGAAGCTCCCGGTCATTGAGAACACGAGATCACTTCCGAGGCCTTTGGGCGATGGTACTTGCAGTGGCTTCAGTTTGGGTGCGAGGGGCACGTGTATTGCTAGCCAAGGGATAAACACATGAAACGGCCTGAACTCCTTCAATGGGCTGGGTGAAGCTTTGATGATCGACATTGTGAAGATAAATTGGCTCCTTTGCAGGCTCTGGGTAAATGGCTTCGACAGACAGTTCAACCTCTGGGAAGAATATAAGGTGATTGCGCGCAGACGGCTGATAGTTGATAGCAGAGTGAAGCTTGATGAGGCGCATTACCCATGGAGCATAGAACTTCAGACCAAAGATATCGGAGCTAGATGCAGCCAATTGTCTGATGAAGAAGTCTTGAGCATTGAAGCTGATGCCATTGAAGATATAGAAAACGAATGTCTTCATTGCTCCTTCAAGCTTCACTGCAGGAGAATGTCCTTTGACCGGCCAGAGAGTTCGCCTGATAATATGATAAATAGTGCGGGGCAGATATTCTAGGTCTTCAACAAAGAACTCCTTAGGATAGTCAGCGTCTTGTGGTAGTGGCTTCATCATGCTCAACATTTGGCTCATATTTGGCTCTGGCTTCTGGAAGATGCTTTCCAACGCATTCTAGTGTAGCTGACAACCTGGTTCATAATGTTCGCCAGGAGTGGGCAAGGCAGTAAGCTCAATGATGTCTTGGGCTTTAGCTTCATGGTGTACATCGCCTGTCATCCACTCAAGGATCCAAGTCTTCGGATCCCTGTTGTAGTCATGAATGTGAAGGGTAGCGTAGAATTGTAGCAAAAGCTCTTCACTCCAGTGTTCTTTGTAGTCACAAACTATTGAAGGCCAGCATCTCTGAAGCAGTCAAGGGCTTCTTCTAGGCAGGGCAGGCTAGCCATGGCTTCGCTGTCTAGACGCATATGAGGGAAAATGCGCCCCTGATTGTATAAGATGCAGGAATAGTAGTTGCGCTGCTAATAACTCCAGAATCGATCTGAGGAGATTCTTGGCCTTGTGTAGGGGTTCCTGGCACTGTCAAAGAATGTGTTGTGTGCCTTGAAGCCATTCAGATTGAACGATCCTGGTGAAGTTGCAGTACCTAGAAACCTTGGTAGCCTTGGCTTTGGTTTCTGGACCTGAGGCCTGTGCTCCACATGATAGTCAAATTGCGGACCGGCATCAGGTGGAGGAAGCAGAATGGGCCAGCGGACGGTGGTAAGTTGGCATTGATAGAATGCTTGCTCAAGGGTGTGTGGCCATGGAGGTGGTACAGGGGCAGTGGCATTGGCTTCGGGCTGCAGATTGTCTTCAGGTGCAATCACTTCTGGCACCACATTAACTTCAAGCGCCACAGTAGCTTCAGGCGCCGCACTTGCCTCGACCATGACAATGTCATTGGCTTTAGTGTTGGTGTTAGTGGCCGCCTCAGAGTTTTCAACCTCCACTCGAGTAGCTGGAGGGTCGGACACATTCTCCTCGAGAACAACTTCAGGGTTGGTTGGGGGTGTAGCAACACGTTCTTCTTCATGTCTTGGCTCTTCTTGTTCATTGGCTGATGCAGCCGAAATATCTTCGGCCACTTTGGCTTCAGACTCGGGGATGTTCGCAGTAGGAGAGGCTTCAGGAAAGACTTGGCATGAAACATATTGGTGCTCTTCTCCTTCTGGAACACTTGACAGAGTGACCTATGGCCGTTTTCTTTTGCGAAGCCTACAGAACGCTGGCGACGCTTGTGAAGATGGAGTTGGTTGGGCCACAAAGTCATTGTCTTCAAGCACGGAAGTGGTGACTTGAGGTGGGGGAGTACTTGTTGATTCTTCTTGACGGGGGGAGTCTTGTGGGTGATCAGCCCATGAGTCATCCTGAGCAATTGGCGTCAATGGACAACCAATGCTGATGATTTCGTTGTTCATGAGAACAGGCGATGATACCACATTGTGTTTGATCTGAGGAAGGACTTCATCATCTTCAACATTGTCTTGATGACCAATGTCTTCAGCTGCGGTGGGGTCAACAGCTGGAATGTCTTCAACTTCTGGAGCCTCTGTGGAAGCAGGCTCATGAACTATCAACTGATGCTCACTATGTTCAGATGCAGGACGAGCCACTGAGATCGGCTCGACAACAAGGGGCTCTGTGGGAGAAGCCCGATCTTTCTTCTTGGTTTTTCTCTTCTTGGTCGGTGGAGCATCATCAGTGGTGGCCTTGGTCTTGCGCTTTCGGGCTTCGGCTTCAACTGCCCTAGTTTTCTTGAGCTCCGAAGCCACTGTGGGGACTTTAGGCTTCGAGCCTGTCATACTGGCCGGGAAGACAATGCGAGGTTCTTCCCGCCTTGATGCTTCAGGTTGGGCCATAGCAGGCTTCTTCTTCTTCTTGGCAGCCATTCTGGGGTTGATGCCAGGTCGCCCCAGAGCCTTGCACTTTTCAGCTTCATTGTAGCCTTGAACACATTTGGAAACCAGGTGTTTCATGCGCTCTCGAGAACCTTTAGCTTCTTCACGTTTCTTGTGGAACGCCTCCTTGAGCTCATGCATCATGACCTTGAAGTTTTGGATATCTTCCATGTTGAGCTTGGCCATGTGCTTCTTGAACTGAGCCTTTTCATAATCAATCTTGTGCTTCAGCTCAACAATTTTATGTGCAAGAGCCAGCTCAGGAGCAATGGCTCCATGGAAAGAGACGTTGAGGCCAATTGGGAGCTGAAGATCACCAAAACTGAGGTCTGGGTTGTCAAACCACTCATCAATGAACTTGTACAGGATCTCCACATCAAAGAGGGGAAGATCATTGAAGATTTCTGCCTCTTGCTTGCTCTTTATAAGAATCTCAAGAGCATCATCGCCAAGATCGTCGTCGCTAGACAGATCAATGGCTTTGTTATCGTTCCTCAGAACGGCAGCAGGGGTCAATGCTTGACCAGTTGGTTGCATGGGCTTCTTTATTTTGTCAGACTTGGAGATGTGAGAGAGATCTTCAGACTGCACACTGGCTTCAGGAGGTGCAGTGGCCAGAGGCTTCGCCCGCGAGACCTTTGGTGCGGAGGAGGGCTTTGAAGCCTTTGATTTCTTTTGCTTCACAGGCTTCGGTGGTGCAGGCGCTTCATCAAAATCAGCGTCATCTGTAGAGTGATCCACGGCTGCCCCTTGAACCTGAATGTGAGTGATGAGACCTTTAAGGTTGTAGAAGAGCCCAACAATGTCGGGTTCAGCATCACGTCTGTCGTCGGCACGAGGAGTAGAGGGACCGGGGTTAAAGTCTAACCCTAGTGACTTCTTGTTCTCTTTGGCAGAAGTTTTGGCAAACTGGAAGTTGCGCTTAAGAGATTGTCTTCACGACACCATAACAGAGAGGATGGGTCGGCATTAGCAGGCTGAGGTCCACGGATCATGCAGGGGTAGAAGCCTTGAGCAATAGCTTCAGACTTCGACTTGGGCTGAAGACCTTTGTATATAATATCTCCCCAGGGGCCCTTGATGGCATTCTTTTCAGCATATTCGTCAGTGACAAATTTGTACTTGAACCATTCCTCTTCCCAATGTCTTCGAATCCATTGGATTCGGTTCTTGCATTCTCCATAGGTCTCTTCTGGATCTGACTTGTATAGCTCATAGAGATCCGGTGGCAGGTCCTTGGCAGTGTTTTCACGGTGCTGTCTGCCACCCTTCCTAACTGATTTTTCTGTTGCCATGAAGTTCAGACTGAATGGCTTCAGAACTTGCAAAGGCTTCCTTCGGCTGGTCAGACAAGAATTAGCTTCGGGGGAACTGATGTGATGCTGTAAGAACTCTGCAAATGAATGCAGACTATGAGAACTAAGGGATTCTCCCACGAACATGTACCTGTGACAACATTAGAGATGCGAGGGAAGGGGATGAGGTCATATGCATTCTCAGAAGATTTGGAAGATAAATCAGTTTAGAAGAATCCACGACGTTGACCTCATAGTGCGAAGACATTCACTCATGTGTAGAGAGTTCGTTCCAGATTTGTACAAATCCACGAATAAGTACAAGTGAGGAATCTAACTACTTTGTGAAGCATAAGTGAACATACTTGGCATGTTATGAGATTCAGAAAAGGATAGATTCAATTTGTTGGGACAGAAACCACTTGTGGTTGAAAAAGATGAATCTATCGGATCAAAAAGAACTGTAAAAAGAATTTTTATTTACCACTCGAGGAACTGCTAGACGGAGTAGGAGATGAGGCCGAGAAGTTCGATCTTCCGTGCCCTAACTTGGCGACAGAGGACACCTACGGCGACGGCGGAGAAGACAATGTCTGCGGCCGGCATGAGGACGGCGTTGGTGAGGTCACGGCAGCTAAGCGCTTCGTCGCCAGCGTCGGCGAGGGCTAGCGGTGGCGCTAGGGTTTGTGCAAGAAGGAGAAGTGGAAGAAGAGATAATGACTGGGGTGTGGCGTTTATTTATAAGGACAGGGACGTGCATCATTATTACGCAGGTGCCCCTGGCAGTTCACATCTGAAGGACACGTGGCGAACATGCAACACATTGGAGGTTGTTCCACGTTCCCACGCACGCCTGGATTGTCGGGTGGTCGTTCCCGCTTCTCCGGGTTTCAGGCAAAAGGATAGAGCATTTAAATCAGATTTAAAGTTTGTCTCTGTGTCTTCTGCTAACAAGGACGCAGAGAAGACATTCGACAGTTTCAATAGAATGCATATGATTTGGATAGATAGATTTGAGATGGGAGCATAGAGAGGTTAGGGTCCGATCACATTCACTTAGTTCAAAAGATTCAAACAAGAAGACATAGCTATAAGTGAATGTTGCAGAGGACAGAACGCTAATATATGAATATATCCGAATAAGAACAAATCAATATAGTGAAGATAAACCTGAAGTCATGTTAATATTGAAGACAAACCAAACGCGAAGATTTTGTAAATGTAACGCCAACAGAAAATACTTCAAGCAAAAGTTTGGTGGTGGCGTTACCCACCGTATAGGAAGTATTAGACCCAGACACGGTGCACAATTATCGTGGCGCTCCGAGGTCAAATTCTGCGTTAATGTATTCACACTTAGAGTGTAAGTCTTCATTAGTTGAAGATATACGTTACTTCGTGTGTTGCACATCTAAGTCATCAACATGCATAAGTGTTAGGATGTATGCAAGATCACAGGACATTTGAGGATTCCAAGATATTTAGCTCACACCGCAACTTGCAAAACCTTTTCTCATCCAAGGGCTTTGTGAAGATATCTGCCAGTTGCTCTTCAGTGTTGACGTGAATGATATCAATATCTTCCTTCATGACATGATCTCTGAGAAAGTGATGACGGATCTGAATGTGCTTTGTCTTCGAGTGCTGAACTGGGTTGTTGGCAATCTTGATGGCGCTTTCATTGTCGCAGTAGAGTGGCACTTGCGTCACATGAATGCCATAGTCTTTGAGTGTTTGCTTCATCCATAGAAGCTGAGCGCAGCAAGATCCAGCAGGAATGTATTTAGATTCAGCAGTGGAAAGAGATACACAGTTCTGCTTCTTTGAAGACCAACACACAAGTGATCGTCCCAGAAAGTAACATATGCCTGATGTAGACTTGCGATCCACCTTGTCACCAGCATAATCAGCATCCGAGAATCCAACTATATCAAACTCCGAGCCCTTTGGATACCATAATCCTAGTGTTGGGGTGTAAGCCAAATATCGAAGAATTCGCTTCACAGCTAAGTGATGCGATTCCTTTGGTGCCGCTTGGAATCGGGCACACATGCAAACACTAAGCATGATATATGGCCTAGATGCACATAAATAAAGCAAAGAGCCAATCATGGAGCGGTATACCTTTTGATCGAACTCTTTACCATTGGCGTCAGGACCCAGATGACTTTTGGTTGGCATTGGCGTCGTATAACCTTTGCAGTCTTGCATTCCAAACTTCTTCAGGCAATCTTTGAGGTATTTCTCTTGA
This sequence comes from Triticum dicoccoides, assembly GCF_002162155.2. NCBI lineage: Eukaryota > Viridiplantae > Streptophyta > Magnoliopsida > Poales > Poaceae > Triticum > Triticum dicoccoides. The sequence continues at coordinate 428,305,341 of NC_041392.1, read as the reverse complement.
GATATGACGATTCCGTTGCGTTGCTGCTGTATTTGAAGACCAAGGAAGAACTTCAGATCACCCATCATGGACATTTGATATTGCTCTTGCATCATGTGTCCAAACTCATCACTGTATTTCTGATTAGTGCAGCCGAAGATAATGTCATCCACATATATTTCGCACACAAACAGTTCACCATCATATGTCTTCTGAAGAGTGTGGGATCCAGGGAACCAGGTTTGAAGCCTTTGCTCTTCAGGAAGTCTTTGAGTGTGTCATACCAAGCACGAGGGGCTTGTTTGAGGCCATACAGTGCCTTGTTGAGCTTGTAAACCATGCCAGGATGTTTTGGATCTTCAAAACTAGGCAGTTGTGCAACATACACTTCTTCTTGAATATTGCCATTGAGAAAGGCACTCTTCACATCCATTTGATAAAGAAGGATGTTATGATGATTTGCATAAGCTAGCAGTATGCGAATGGCTTCAAGCCTAGCCACAGGAGCAAATGTTTCATTGAAGTCAATTCCTTCAACTTGAGTGTATCCTTGAGAAACGAGACGAGCCTTGTTTCTGACAACTTGACCATGCTCATCTTGCTTGTTGCGATATATCCATTTAGTGCCTATGATATTGTGTTTATGAGGATCAGGACGCTTGACCAGTTTCCATACATTATTCAGCTCGAACTGTTGAAGCTCTTCTTGCATAGCTTGAATCCATTCAGGTTCCATGAAGGCTTCATCAACTTTCTTGGGTTCAGATATTGAGACGAATGCAAAGTGCCCACAGAAATTTGCTAGTTGTGTTGCCCTTGAACGAGTGAGTGGACCAGGTGCATTGATGCGATCAATTATCTTCTCAATCTGTACTTCATTTGCAACACGAGGATGAACTGGACGAAGATTTTTCTCTTGCTGATCATTGTCATCGTTTGAAGGATTGTCTTCTGGCTGAGCATTGTCTTCAGGTTGATTAGGTGCAGAAATGATAAGTTCCTCTTCAGGTTGTACTTCAGACGGTATGATTTCTCCAGTTCCCATAAGCTTGATGGATTCACTGGGTGGAATTTCATCTAGCACATTTGGCAGGTGCTCTCTTTGCGAGCCGTTAGTCTCATCGAACCGCACATCCACAGTTTCAACCACTTTATAGTGAAAGAGGTTGAAGACTCTGTAGGAGTGCGAATCCTTTCCATAACCAAGCATAAAACCTTCATGTGCTTTCGGTGCAAATTTTGAAGTGTGATGTGGATCCTTGATCCAGCACCTAGCACCAAATACTCTGAAGTAACTGACATTTGGCTTCTTACCAGTGAGGAGTTCATAGGATGTTTTCTTTAGAAGCTTGTGAAGATAAACACGGTTGATGACATGGCATGCAGTATCAATAACTTCAGGCCAGAACTTTCTTGGTGTCTTGTATTCATCGAGCATCGTCTGAGCCATCTTAATGAGTGTTCTGTTCTTGCGTTCCACGATGCCATTCTGCTGCGGCGTGTATGGAGCCGAGAACTCATGAGTGATGCCCAGTGTATCAAGATAAGTGTCGAGGCCGGTGTTCTTGAATTTAGTGCCATTGTCACTTCTGATGTGCTTGATCTTGATGCCATAGTTGTTCATGGCTCAATTGGCGAAGCGTCTGAAGACATCCTGCACTTCAGTCTTGTAGAGAATTATATGTACCCATGTATATCTTGAATAATCATCAACAATGATGAAGCCATAGAGACAAGAAGTAGTAGTAAGGGTAGAGTAGTGAGTAGGGCCGAAGAGGTCCATGTGTAGCAATTTGAAGGGTTGTGTCGTTGTCATGATTGTCTTCGAGGGATGCTTGGCCCTCATCATCTTTCTAGCTTCGCAGGCACCGCATAAGTGATCCTTCTTGAACTTGACGCCCTCGATGCCTATGACATGCTTCTTCTTCACTAGAGTATGCAAGTTCCTCATGCCAGCATGCCCTAGCCTCCGATGCCAGAGCCAGCACTCTGAAGCTTTTGCAAGAAGACATACGGCAAGTTGTGATCCTGCCGAGAAATCTACCAAGTACAAATCATCTTTCCGATACCCTTCAAAGACTAGAGACTTGTCAGATTCCATTAGAACAAGGCAACGATATTTTCCAAATATCACAATCATGTTCAAATCGCAAAGCATTGAGACAGACATTAAGTTGAAACCAAGGGATTCAACAAGCATCACTTTATCCATGTGTTGATCCTTTGAGATTGCAACTCTACATAGACCCAATACCTTGCTTTTACCAGTATCAGCAAATGTGATGTGACTTTTGTCAGATGGACATAAGGTTGAGTCCATGAGAAGACTTCGTTCGCCAGTCATGTGATTAGTACATCCACTATCAATAATCCATTCTGAAGTAGCTGGTGTCATACCCTACAATGCAGTTAGGGAGATAGGCTTCACGAAGAGCATTGTGGAGCATAAACTTTTGATGAGCAAGTGTATTATGAAAGCTTAGATCGAGGTTAGGACTGATAGGACAAATAGCAAGTGACTCAGGAACAAAATACATAATAAGACCATTTGGGCATTTGATCTTGCGCCCTACAAGATGTTTTAGGTCCCCAGCAATAGCTTCAGACGCATTTGATTTTTGGCTGGAGACCTTTCCCTGCAAAAGAGAGTTAAGCTTTCTTAGCCACCCACATCTTCAAGGGTGGCTTCGAAGCAATGAGTCTAAGTGTAGCATCTAAGAACTTTGGCTTTGAAGCCCTGGCAAATAGTTTTGCAGGAGGTGAATAATACTCATAGGAATAAGCAAAGTAGTTCTTGGTCTTATGAACATGGCGGTTCGATGAAACACACTCATATTCATAGGCCTGGGTATGATTTCCCTGCAAAACATTTGTGTTAGTGCGACTCAGGTGAGTCCTCTATCTGTATGAAGCCTTTGGACCATATGAAGCCCGTGGTCTGGGGTTTGTCTTCTTCCCTTGTGGTGTCATGACAACATTCACAGGAATATTCTCCAGACACCTTTTGGGCACCCAGACTTTCTTCATAGGTGGCCCATTCCTGCAGTTAGTACCAATATACTTGGAAAACACTTCACCATTCTGATTCTTAAACAGTTAATAGTTTGCATCAAAGGATTCATCAATGACAATAGGATTAGCACAAGTGAAGCCAGATAGGGTGGATGGATCCACTGAAGGTTCCTTTGCAGCAACCCATGTGGTTTTGGGGTACTGCTCATGCTTCCAGTAAGAGCCATCAGCATTCATTTTCCTTTCGAACCCAACACCCTCTTTCCTAGGGTTTCGGTTCAGAATCTGCCTTTTGAGGACATCACATAGTGTCTGATGCCCTTTGAGACTTTTTTGCATCCCTGTTTCAAGCAATGTCTTCAACCTAGCATTTTCATCAGCAATAGCAGTGGCATCCTCAGCAGAGGGGTTAGTTACCACATCAACAGTTGAAGATATTGCAACAGTAGCAACAGTAGAACATTTAGCAACAAAAGTAGCTTTATCATGCTCAAGGCATTTAAGACATGGTGGTTCAAATCCTTCCTGAGCGGGACTGATCTGTTCAGCACGAAGTGACTTGTTTTCCTTTTGAAGATCTTCATGAACAGCTCTCAATTTCTCAAGTTCTTGCTTCCTTTGAAGATAATCATAGGAAAGCTTTTCATGAGTTGTTGAGAACGTTTCATGACGACTTTCAAGTTCCTCATACTTAACATGAAGATTTTTTATGTCTTCAATTAAGGACCGAGATCGAGTCATTTTAGCGTCCGACGGGTCATCTCTTTTGTCTAATAGTTTTTGAATATGTTCCATAGCTTTCTGTTGTTCAGTTGCAATTTTAGCAAGTGTTTTGTAGCTGGGTTTGGAACCACAATCAGAGTCATCTTCATTGGATGTTTGATAGTGAGCATTGCGTGAGTTTACCTTGGCACCGTGTGCCATGAAGCAATAGGTGGGAGCGGAGTTGTCCTTGTCATTAGCATTGATGTCGGTGACGAAGTCATTGCCTTCAGTGTTGAAGATGGACTTGGAAACGTAGGCTGTAGCCAGACTTGCAACGCCATAGTAGGACTCCTCCTCAGAATCCACCTCCGCCTCCTCAGAAGAAGACTCCTCCTCTGAATCCATTTCCTTGCCAACAAACGCACGAGCCTTGTCAGATGAGCTCTTCTTGTGTGATGAAGACTTTGAGGAAGACTTGGAAGAAGGCTTTGAGTATTTCTTCTTGTTCTTGTCATCAGAATCATATTCCTTGCTCTTCTTCTTCTTGTTGTTCTCATTGTCCCACTGCGGACACTCAGAGATGTAATGACCAGGTTTCTTGCACTTGTGGCATGTTCTCTTCTTGTAGTCATGAGTAGAAGCTTCATCATTCCTTGAGCTGGATCATGAAGACTTTCTGAAGCCTTTCTTCTTGGTGAATTTCTGGAACTTCTTCACAAGCATAGCAAGCTCCTTTCCAATGTCTTCAGGATCATCAGAATTGCAGTCAGATTCTTCTTCAGATGAGGAAACAACTTTTGCCTTCAAGGCGCGAGTTCGGCCATAGTTGGGACCGTAGATATCTATTTTCTCAGAAAGCTGAAAATCATGTGTGTTGAGCCTTTCAAGTATGTCAGACGGATTGAGTGTCTTGAAGTCAGGGCGTTCTTGAATCATCAGGGCTAGGGTGTCAAACGAGCTATCAAGTGATCTCAGGAGTGTCTTGACGATTTCATGCTTGGTGATCTCAGTAGCGCCGAGAGCTTGAAGCTCATTTGTGATGTCAGTGAGGCGATCAAATGTGAGTTGAACATTCTCATTGTCGTTTCTCTTGAAGCGGTTGAAGAGGTTGTGAAGGACACTGATCCTTTGATCTCTCTGGGTTGAGATGCCTTCGTTGACCTTGGAGAGCCAATCCCAGACTAGCTTCGATGTTTCCAGAGCACTCACACGGCCATACTGCCCTTTGGTCAGATGACCACAGATGATGTTCTTGGCAGTGGAATCTAGTTGAACGAACTTCTTAACATCAGCAGCGGTGACACCTTCACCAGCCTTGGGAACGCCATTCTTGACGACATACCAGAGGTCGACATCAATGGCTTCAAGAGGCGTGCGCATCTTATTCTTCCAGTAGGGATATTCAGTTCCATCGAAGACAGGGCACGCAGCGGAGACTTTGATTATCCCTGTAGTCGACATAGCTAAAACTCCAGGTGGTTAAACCGAATCACACAGAATAAGGGAGTACCTTGCTCTGATACCAATTGAAAGTGCTAGTTATCGACTAGAGGGGGGGTGAATAGGCGATTTTTATGAAAGTCTTCAAAACATGGGAGTTTCGAAGACAAACGATAGACATGAACCTATAACCATGCAGCGGAAGGTAGACTACACTAGACAAGCCATAGTCAAGTATTCAATGAAGTGAGAGCACGAAGACTAATAGCAGCTAGGCAGTACAGATCAGGATGGAAGATAGTATGAAACCAATCGGAACAAATAGTCACATAGTGAAGACAAATGGATAATGCAAATAGGCAATGACTTCACAAGGACCAACTGTAAATAAAGAGATGGGAAGGATAGAACCAGTTGCTTGTTGAAGACAATGATTTGTTGGACTAGTTCCAGTTGCTGTGACAACTGTACGTCTAGTTAGGGAGGCTGAGATGTAACTCAGAAGACCGTGTCTTCACCTTATTCCCCTTGAGTTAAGGACAGCCAGTCCTCGCTCAATCACTCTGGTAAGTCTTCAAGGTAGACTTCCAAACCTTCACGGACTTCGTTCACCGGCAATCCACAATGACTCTTGGATGCTCAGAACGCGACGCCTAACCGGCTGGAGGATTCATAGTCCTCAAGTGTAACAAGTCTTCAGATCACACAAACAGGAAGACTTCAGTGATGCCTAACACTCTTTGGCTCTGGGTGTTTAGGGCTTTGTCCTCGCAAGGATTTCTCTCTCAAAGGCTTCGAGGTGTGTTGCTCTCAAACGACAAAAGCCATGCACTAACTCTGAGCAGCCACAAATTTATGGTGCAGGGGGTGGGCTATTTATAGCCACTAGGCAACCCGACCTAATTTGTTCGAAATGACCCTGGGTCACTAAGGAACTGACACGTGTTCCATCTGTCAGATTTCAAACACGCGCGACAACTTTACTTGGGCTACAAGTAAAGCTGACTTATCCAGCTCTGGATAAGATTTGCTCTCATTGTCTTCGCTTGAAGACATATGATTTTGGTTAAGCATCACTTCAGTCACTCTGACTTTGTTCACTGGGACCCCACTTAACAGTACGGTGGTTCCTATGACTCAACAAAGAAGAAAAGGAAACAACGAAACAACTAAGTCTTCGCACTCCATAGTCTTCACACAATGTATTCTCTTGTCATAGTCTTCAATGTGAATGTCTTCACATACCACCTTTGTCTTCAATGTCTTCATACATTTTTAGGGGTCATCTCCGATAGGTAAACCGAATCAATGAGGGACTACTACCTGTGTTGTCCTGCAATTCTCACAAACACATTAGTCCCTCAACCAGGTTTGTCGTCAATACTCCAAAACCAACTAGGGGTGGCACTAGATGCACTTACAGCAACAACTAGACACCCCCTGCAAGATGAGATCCCCCGTACTCCACCATCTCAAGTCACCACTCCGGTGCTTGATGATGATTACATGGAATAGACCACTCCCTCTCCAAAGGCGTCGCTAGCATTCCGCAGGCTTCGCAAAGGCCTCAGGCCTCAGGTCTCCATGTCAATCATACCACAAGAGGATGTGAAACAAACCATCTTAGTAGCACGTCAAGTGTTCCCTGAAGCCATCCCTTCTGTGTCTGCTTTTGAGTCTGAAGCCAAAGCTGCTGAAGACATTCCGGCTCCATCAACCGATGAAGAAAAAGAAGAAGAGAGAGAAGTTATTCCCCCTGCCAGTGATCCAGTCATCCAAGAAGAGAGTGTGATAGTACCAGACCCTCCAGTCATTGAAGAGATTGAGTTTTAAACCAATGAGGCTACCACCACCAACACCACTGCAGCCAATGATACTGTCATGGCTGAAGACAATGTGGAGCCCAAAGCTAATGATGCCCCTCGAGACAATATGCATCCAACCACCTCTGATGTGACCATTCCTCCACCAAGGCCTCACACAATGGAATGCGCCTACAACCGTGGTGGTGAGCTTGTCACTGTCATATGGCCTATTATGGTTTCACCCACTGCTCCCGGCCCTCAATATGATTACCATGTGGAGCAAAGACCTCAAACTCAGAAGCCGAAGCCAAGATTGCCTAGGCTTCCCGGTGCTGCAACTACCCCAAGCTCCTTTGATGTGCAAAGCTTCGGGGCGCACAACACCTTCTTCGAAAGTGCCAAGAACCCCTACAAGAACCCCAAGATCACCTCCGATAGGTTCTGGAGCCATCAACAACGCAGCTATTACTCATGCATTATGTACAACCATGACCGGATTTTTCCTCATAAGCGTCTGGATTGTGATGCTATTGCTGGGCTGCCATGCCTTGAGGAGGCTCCGGACTGCTTCAGAGACGTTGGGCTGCTGTTGTTTGTAACAAACAAAGAGCATTGGAATGAAGAGCTTCTGCTTCAGTTTTATGCCACACTGCACATTTGAGGCTACAACAGGGGTCCGAAGACTTGGATCCTTGAGTGGATGACAGGTGACGTTCATCATGAAGCCAAAGCTCAAGATATTATTGAGCTTACTTCCCTGCCCACTCCTAGTGAGTTGTTTGAACCTGGTTGTCAGCTTCATCAAACTAAACTGCAAAGCATATTCCAGAAGCCATAGCCAAACATGAGCCAGATGTTGAGCATGATGAAGCCTTTGCCCCATGACGCCGAATATCCCAAGGAGTTCTTTGTTGAGGACCTCGAGTACTTACCCCGCACAGTATATCACATTCTGAGGCGTACTCTCTGGCCAATCAAAGGCAACTCTTCTGAAGCCAAACTCAAAGGCACCATTAAGACATTGGTCTTCTATATAATGGATGGCATCAGATTCAATACTCGGGATTTCTTCATCCGACAGCTTGTAGCTTCTGGCATTGATCTCTTTGGACTGAAGTTTTATGCTCTGTGGGTTATGTGCTTAATTAAGCTTCATTCAACAATCAACTATCAGCCTTCAACATGCAACCATGTCATCTTTTTGCCTGATGTCGATATGGACTATGAAGCCATCTACCCTAAGCCTCCCAAGAAGCCACTCCATCTTCAAAATGCAGAACATCAAAGCTTCACGCAGCCAATTTAAGGCATTCATGTGCCAAATTCTGCTACTCCTGCTTATCCTTTGGCTGGCAACTTGCATCTGCCGCATCATGCCAAAACTGAAGCCACTGCCAGCACCATTTCTCAAAGGCCTCAGAAGCGTCCCCGTTTCCTCAACGACCGTGATCTTGTGGTATCTTTGCATCAAAAGCAAGATAGGCATCATGACTAGCTGAAGCGCCAAATGCAGAGTCTCTTGGTTGATGAAAATCGCATTCGCAACTTGGCCACCAAGAACTCATTTGGCGCGCATGAATCCTGTCGGCGGTCCTGGAAGAGCCTCACATTGATCTGCTCTGAAGATGATATTCGCGAAGATGGCTTCACAGAGACATTCAAGTTTGATTCCAGGCCTCCACAATCTGCAAGCTGGCGTCAAACACCTTTAATTGAAGATTCTGAACATTCATCTTCGGCTGCAACTGTTGTTGCGAGAGTTTTCGATGAAGAAGATGACGCCACTTCTGAAAGTGCTAGTTATCGACTAGAGGGGGTGAATAGGCGATTTTTATGAAAGTCTTCAAAACACGAGGTCTTTGAAGACAAACAGTAGAAATGAACATATTGATATGCAGTGGAATATATACTACACTAGACAAGACATAGTCAAGTAAGCAATGTAATGAAAGCACGAAGACTATCAGCAGCTAGGTAGTATGGATCATGATGGAAGATAGTATGAAGCCAAACATGAAATAGTCTTCACTCGGTGAAGTCAATTAGATTATACAAGCAAGCAATGGCTTCACAAAGACAAACAGTAAAGGGATGTGCGGGATAGAACCAGTTGCTTGGTAAAGACAAGGATTTGGTAGACCAGTTCCAGTTGCTGTGACAACTGTACGTCTCGTTAGGGAGGCTGAGATTGAACTCAGAAGACTGCGTCTTCACCTTATTCCCCTTGAGATAAGGACACCCAGTCCTCGCCCAATCACTCTGGTAAGTCTTCAAGGTAGACTTCAAAACCTTCACAGACTTCGTTCACCGGCGATCCACAATGACTCTTGGATGCTCAGAATGTGACGCCTAATTGGGTGGAGGATTCATAGTCCTCAAGTGTAACAAGTCTTCAGGTCATGCGGACAGAAAGACTTCAGTGATGCCTAACACTCTTTGGCTCTCGGTGTTTTGGGCTTTGTCCTCGCAAGGATCTCTCTCTCAAAGGCTTCAGAGGTGGGTTGCTCTGAAATGACAATAGCTGTGCACTAACTCCGAGTAGCCACCAATTTATGGTGTAGGGGGTGGGCTATTTATAGCTAGGAGGCAACCCGACCTGATATGTCCGAAATGACCCTGGGTCACTAAGGAACCGACACGTGCCCAACGGTCGGATTTCAAACACACGCGACAGCTTTACTTGGGCTATAAGAAAAGCTGACTCATCCAGCTGTGGATAAGATTTGCTCTCATTGTCTTCGCTCGAAGACATAGGATTTTGGTTGAGCATCACATCAGTCACTCTGACTTTATTCACTTGGACCCCACTTAACAGTGTGGTGGTTCCTATGACTCAATAAAGAAGAATGGAAACTATGAAACAACTATGTCTTCGCACTCCACAGTCTTCAAGTGAATGTCTTCACATGTCATAATCTTCATCATGAATGTTTTCACGAACCACCATTGTCTTCAATGTCTTCACACATTTTAGGGGTCATCTCTGTAGGTAAACCGAATCAATAAGGGACTACTACCCGTGTTATCATGCAATTCTCACAAACACATTAGTCCCTCAACCAAGTTTGTCGTCAATACTCCAAAACCAACTAGGGGTGGCACTAGATGCACTTACAATCTCCCCCTTTTGGTGATTGATGACAAACCGGTTGAAGTTTTCAATGGGGATAAAAGTATGTGAAAGTTAAAGATCAAAGTCATTGTCTTCATAAGTTGCAAAAGGCTCCCCCTGAAGATGTGCATATAAGTAGTTTGCTTTTGAATGCAAATGCACATGGCAGGTTTTACTTTGTGGAGATCCTCTTCAACTTGCGAAGATAATTCATCATGCATATATAAGAACAATGAAGGTAATGACATGCAAAATGAGAAATAGGCGTCTGCAGAATGACTTCATGCAGAATTTATCATCGCATCACAAAGTAGTAGCAAAAGTAGCATACGACCATCAAGTTTAAGTGTTACAACCCAAGAGCCAAATAGTTTCAAAATAAGAGTTGTAAGAACTTAGCAAAAATAATGCAACCACCCTATATGGACCCGCTTGAAGACTATCAACCTCATATGCTTCTCCCTCTTTTGTCAGTAAGGACCAAAAAGGTTTGAAGACATAGAGGATCTACTCGTTCCTAGTTGGAGTAGATGATGGAGCAGGGTCGACGTTGGAGTTTGGTGGCGCAGACGGGCCTGAAGCAGAATCGTGGTGCAGTGCAGCCAGAGTGGGTGAAGTGGCGTCATCCTCTTCATCGACGACTCTCGCAACAACCATTTCAGCCGAAGACGAATGTTTAAAATCTTCAATGGATGGTGTGCGACACCAGCTTGTAGTTTGCAGAGGCCTGGGGTCAAACTTGAACCTCTCTGTGAAGCCATCTTCACGAAGATTATCTTCAGAGTAGAGCAATGTGAGGCTCTTCCAGGACCGCCGACAGGCTTCATGCACAACGAAGGAGTTCTTGGTGGCCAAGTTGCGAATGCGATTAACATCCACCAAGAGACTTTGCATTTGACGCTTCAGCCAGTCATGATGCCTATCCTGCTTTTGATGTAGAGAAACCAGAAGGTCATGGTCATTGAGGACTCGGGGACGCTTCTGAGGCCTTTGAGCAATGGTGCTGGCAGTGGCTTCAGTATTGGCAAGGTGCGGGAGACGTGGGTTGCTAGCTAGAGGATAAGCAGGAGTAGCAACATTTGGCACATGAATCCCTTCAATAGGCTATGTGAAGCTTTGGAATTCAATGTTTTGAAGGTGTAGTGGCTTCTTTGCTCGCTCGGGGTAGATGGCTTCAATAGACATATCAACATCAGGCAGAAATACAACATGGTTGCGCGCTGAAGGTTGATAATTGATGGTTGAATGAAGCTTGATCAAACGCATCACCCATGGAGCATAGAACTTTAGTCCAAAAAGATCAATTCCAGAGGCTGCAAGCTGTATGATTAAGAAATCCCGAGTGTTGAATCTAATGCCATTGATAATATAGAACACTAATGTCTTCATGGCGCCTTCAAGTTTAGCTTCAGAGGAATTGCCTTTGATTGGCCAGAGAGTACGCCTTAGAATATGATACACTATGTGCAGCAAGTACTCAAGGTCTTGAATAAAGAATTCCTTGGGGTATTCGGCGTCATGGGGCAATGGCTTCATCATGCTCAGCATTTGGTTCATGTTCGGCTCTGGCTTCTAGAATATGCTTTGCAGTTCATTCTAATGAAGCTGACAACCAGGTTCATAAAAGTCACCTGGAGTGGGCAGGGAAGTAAGCTCGATGATATCATGAGCTTTGGCTTCATGATGAATGTCACCTGTCATCCACTCAATGATCCAAGTCTTTGGATCCCTGCTGTAGCCTCGAATATGCAGTGTGGCATAGAATTGCAGTAGAAGATCTTCGCTCCAGTGCTCCTTGTCAGTAACAAAGGGAAGCATCCCAACATCCTTGAAGCAGTCAAGGGCCCCCTCAAGGCATGGCAGCCCAGCCATAGCATCACAATCCAGACGCTTATGAGGAAAAATCCGGTCTTGGTTGTATAGGATGCATGAGTAATAGCTTCACTGTTGATGGCTCCAAAACCCGTCAGAGTAGATTTTGGGCTGCTTGTATGGGTTCTTGGCGCTGTCAAAGAATGTGTTGTGCTCTCTGAAGCTGAGCACACTGAATGAGCCTTGAGTCATAGCAGCACTTGGAAGCCTTGGCAATCTAGGTTGTGGCTTCTGAACCTGAGGCCTCTGCTCCACGTGATAATCATACTGAGGTCCGGGAGCAGTGGGTGGAACCATGACTGGCCATTTGACAGTGACAAGCTCGCGACTAGGATTGAATGCACGTTTCATTGTATGAGGCCTTTGGAGAGGAACGACATCTTCAGAAGTGATTGGCTGCATTATGGTGTCAGTGGCAACATTGGCGTCAGGCTCCACATTGTCTTCAGCCATGACTGTGTCATTGGCTTTAGTGGTGTTGGTGGTGACATCCTCATTGTTTTCTGTTGGAAATATGCCCTAGAGGAAATAATAAATTAGTTATTATTATATCATATTTCATTGTTCATGATAATCGTTTATTATCCATGCTAGAATTGTATTGAAAGGAAACTCAGATACATGTGTGGATACATAGAAAACACCATGTCCCTAGTAAGCCTCTAGTTGACTAGCTCGTTGATCAATAGATGGTTACGGTTTCCTAATCATGGACATTGGATGTCATTGATAACGGGATCACATGATTAGGAGAATGATGTGATGGACAAGACCCAATCCTAAGCCTAGCACAAGATTGTGTAGTTCGTATGCTAAAGCTTTTCTAATGTCAAGTATCATTTCCTTAGACCATGAGATTGTGCAACTCCCGGATACCGTAGGAGTGCTTTGGGTGTGCCAAATGTCACAACATAACTGGGTGGCTATAAAGGTTCACTACAGGTATCTCCGAAAGTGTCTGTTGGGTTGGCACGAATCGAGACTGGGATTTGTCACTCCGTGTAAATGGAGAGGTATCTCTGGGCCCACTCGGTAGGACATTATCATAATGTGCACAATGTGACCAAGGAGTTGATCATAGGATGATGTGTTACGGAACGAGTAAAGAGACTTGCCGGTAACGAGATTGAACAAGGTATCGGGATACCGACGATCGAATCTCGGGCAAGTATCGTACCGATGGACAAAGGGAATTATATACGGGATTGATTGAATCCTTGACATCGTGGTTCATCCGATGAGATCATCATGGAACATGTGGGAGCCAACATGGGTATCCAGATCCCGCTGTTGGTTATTGACCGAGTTTTCTCGGCCATGTCTACATGACTCCCGAACCCGTAGGGTCTACACACTTAAGGTTCAATGACGCTAGGGTTATAGGAAAAGTATGTACGCGGTTAACGAATGTTGTTCGGAGTCCCGGATGAGATCTGGAACGTCACGAGGAGTTCCGGAATGGTCCGGAGGTAAAGATTAATATATAGGAAGTATGGTTTTGGCCACCGGAAGTGTTCCGGGCATCACCGGTAGTGTACCGGGACCACCGGAGGGGTCCGGGGGTCCACCAGGTGGGGCCACCAGCCCCGGAGGCCTACATGGGCCAATAGTGGGAAGGGAACAGCCCCTAGGTGGGCTGGGGCGCCTCCCACCAAGGCCCAAGGCGCCTCCAAGAGGGGAGGGGGGCAAACCCTAGGGCAGATGGGCCCTAAGGCCCACCTCAGGTGCGCCTCCCCCTCTCCCCCTTGTGGCCGCCACCCTAGATGGGATCTAGGGCTGCCGCCACCCCTAGGGAGGAAACCCTAGGTGGGGGTGCAGCCCTCCCTCTCCCCTATATATAGTGGAGGCAAAGGGACAGCCCGACAGATGAAGTTCCTCCCCTGTTGGCGCAGCCCTACCCCTCTCCCTCCTCGTCTCTCGTAGTGCTTGGCAAAGCCCTGCTAGAGTCCTGCGCTCTTCCACCACCACCACACCGTCGTGCTGCTGCTGGATGGAGTCTTCCCCTACCTCTCCTTCTCCCCTTGCTGGATCAAGGCGTAGGATACGTCACCGGGCTGTACGTGTGTTGAACGCGGAGGTGGCATCCGTTCGGCAGTAGGATCATCAGTGATTTGGATCACGACGAGTACGACTACATCAACCCTGTTCACTTGAACGCTTCCGCTTAGCGATCTACAAGGGTATGTAGATGCACTCTCCTTCCCCTCGTTGCTAGATTACTCCATAGATTGATCTTGGTGATGCGTAGAAAATTTTAAATTTCTGCTACGTTCCCCAACAGTGGCATCATGAGCTAGGTCTATGCGTAGTTTCTATGCACGAGTAGAACACAAAGCAGTTGTGGGCGTCGATTTTGTCAATTTACTTGCCGTTACTAGTCTTATCTTGATTCGGCGGCATCGTGGGATGAAGCGGCCCGGACCGACCTTACACGTACTCTTACGTGAGACTGGTTCCACCGACTGACATGCACTAGTTGCATAAGGTGGCTAGCGGGTGTCTGTCTCTCCCACTTTAGTCGGATCGGATTCGATGAAAAGGGTCCTTATGAAGGGTAAATGGAAATTGGCATATCACATTGTGGTTTTCACGTAGGTAAGAAACGTTCTTGCTAGAAACCTATAGCAGCCACGTAAAAACTTGCAACAACAATTAGAGGACGTCTAACTTGTTTTTGCAGCATATGCCTTGTGATGTGATATGGCCAAAAGGATGTGATGAATGATATATGTGATGTATGAGATTGATCATGTTCTTGTAATAGGAATCACGACTTGCATGTCGATGAGTATGACAACCGGCAGGAGCCATAGGAGTTGTCTTAATTTATTTATGACCTGTGTGTCAACATAAACGTCATGTAATTACTTTACTTTATTGCTAAAGCGTTAGCCATAGTAGTAGAAGTAATAGATGACGAGACAACTTCAAGAAGACACGATGATGGAGATCATGATGATGGAGATCATGGTGTCATGCCGGTGACAACGATGATCATGGAGTCCCGAAGATGGAGATCAAAAGGAGCAAAATGATATTGGCCATATCATGTCACTATTTGATTGCATGTGATGTTTATCATGTTTTACATCTTATTTGCTTAGAACGACGATAGCTTAAATAAGATGATCCCTCACTAAAATTTCAAGAAAAGTGTTCCCCCTAACTGTGCACCGTTGTGAAGGTTCGTCGTTTCGAAGTACCACATGATGATCGGGTGTGATAGATTCTAACGTTCGAATACAACGGGTGTAAGCCAGATTTACACACGCAATACACTTAGGTTGACTTGACGAGCCTAGCATGTACAGACATGGCCTCGGAACATGGAAGACCGAAAGGTCGAGCATGAGTCGTATAGAAGATACGATCAACATGAAGATGTTCACCGATGTTGACTAGTCCGTCTCACGTGATGATCGGACACGGCCTAGTTGACTCGGATCATGTTTCACTTAGATGACTAGAGGGATGTCTATCTGAGTGGGAGTTCATTAAATAATTTGATTAGATGAACTCAATTATCATGAACATAGTCTAAATTGTCTTTGCAAATATGTTGTAGATGAATAGCTCACGTTGTAGCTCCCTATTTCAATACGTTCCTAGAGAAAGACCAAGTTGAAAGATATTGTAAGCACTGATGTGGACTAGGTCCATAGTCCGAGGAGTGTCCTCACTGCTACACAGAAGGCTTACGTCTTTGATGCACCGCTCGATGTGCAAACCCCTACAACGTCGTCTATGGATGTTGTGAACACCTGACAGACACATCCTGATGACTACTTGATAGTTTAGTGCATCATACTTTACGGCTTAGAATCGGGATTCCAATGACGTTTTGAACGCCATAGAACATATGAGATGTTCCAAGAGCTGAAATTGGGATTTCAGGCTCATGCCCGTGTTGAGAGGTGTGAGACCTCTAACAAGTTCTTTTGCCAACAAGATGGAGGAGAATAGCTCAGCTAGTGAGCATGTGCTCAGAATGTCTGGGTGCTACAATCAATTAAATCAAGTGGGAATTAAACTTCCAGATAAGATAGTGATTGATAGAGTTCTCTAGCCACTATCACTAAGCTACTAGATCTTCGTGATGAACTATGACATGCAAGGGATGGAGTTGATCCCGGAGCTGTTCGCGGTGCTTAAGACCGCAAAAGGTAGAAATCAAGAAGGAGCATCAAGTGTTGATGGTTTAACAAGACCACTGGTTTCAAGAAGGGCAAGGGCTAGAAGGGAAACTTCATGGATGGCAAACCAGTTGCCGCTCCAGTGAAGGAACCCAAGGTTGAACCCAAACCCGAGACTAAGTGCTTCTAATGTAAGGGGAACGGTCACTGGTAGCGGAATTACCCCAAATGCATGGTAGATAAGAAGGCTGGCAACTTCAACAAAGTATATACGTGTTATTAATGTGTACCTCACTAGTACTCTAGTAGCACCTGGGTATTGGATACCGGTTCAGTTACTATTATTGGTGACTTGAAGCAAAAGCTATGGACTGAACGGAGACTGGCTAAGTGCGAGGTGACGATGTGTGTTGGAAGTGTTTCCATAGTTGATGAGATCACTATCGCATGCTCCATCTGCCTTCGGGATTAGTATTGAACCTAGATAAATGTTATCAGGTGTCTACGTTGAGCATGAATATGATTAGATCATGTTCATTGCAATACGGTCATTCATTTAAGTTAGAGAATAATGGTTATTCTGTTTACATGAATGATACCTTTCATGGTCATGCACCCTATGTGAATGGTTCATTGAATCTCGGTCGTGGTAATACACATGTTCATGCCAAAAGATGTAGAGTTAATAATGATAGTACCACTTTCTTGTGGCACTGCCGCTTAGGTTATATTGGCGTAAGATGCATGAAGAAACTCCATGATGGATGTTTGGAGTCACTTGATTTTGAATCACTTGACACATGCGAGCCATGCCTCATGGGCAGGATGACTAAGACTCCGTTTTCAGGTACAATGAAACGGACAAGTGACTTGTTGGAAATCATGCATGCTGATGCATCTGATCCAATGAGAATTGAAGCATGCGGTGGATATCGCTATTTTCTCATCTTCACTGACGATTTGGGTAGATATAGGTATATCTACTTAATGAAGCACAAGTCTGAAACGTTTGAAAAGTTTAAGCGATTTCAGAGTGAAGCTAAGAATCATCATAAAAATAAGATCATGTTCCTACGATCTGATCAAAAGGGGATTTTCTGAGTTATGAGTTTGGCAAATCACTTAAGACATTGTGGAATTGTTTCACAGTTGAAGCCACCTAGAACACCACAGTCGTAATGGTGTGTCCGGATGTCGTAATCGAACCTTATGAGATATGGTGCGGTCTATGATGTCTCTTACCGATCTACCGCTATTATTTTGAGGTTATGCATAAGAGACAGCTGCATTCACTTTATATAGGACACCATATAAGTCCGTTGAGACGACGCCGTGTGAACATTGGTTTGGCAAGAAACCAAAGTTGTCGTTTCCTAATGTTTGGGGCTGCGATGCTTAAGGCTTCAGCCGGAGAAGCTCGAACCCAAAGCGGACAAACACATCTTCATAGGATACCCAAAGGTGACAGTTGGGTACACCTTCTATCTCAGATCAGAGGGCAAATTGTTTGTCGGTAAGAACGGGTCCTTTCTCGAGAAGGAGTTTCTCTCGAAAGAATTGAGTGGGAGGAAGATAGAACTTGATGAGGTTGTCGAACCTTTAATAGAGAGTAACGCAACACAAAAAGATGTTTTCTGTGGTGCCTACGTCTGTTGAATAGGAAGTTAATGATAGTGATCACGAAGCTTCGGATCAAGTTGCTATCGAACCTCGTAGGTCGACAAGGATATGTACTACTCCTAAGTGGTACGGTAATCCTGTCTTAGATATCATGTTGTTAGACAACAATGAACCTACGATCTATGGAGAAGCGATGGTGGGCCCGTATTCCGACAAAGGGTTAGAAGCCATGAAATCCGAGATAGGATCCATATATCAGAACATATGGACCTTGGTGGACTTGCCCGATGATCGGCAAGCCATTGAGATAAATGGGTCTTTAAGAAGAAGACGGACGTGGCGGTAATGTTACCGTCTATGAAGCTCAACTTGTGGGAAAGAGTCTTTTCACAAGTTCAAGGAGTTGACTACGATGAGAATTTCTCACCCGTAGCGATGCTTAAGTCTGTCGGAATCATGTTAGCATTAGCTGTATTTTTCGATTATGAAATCTGACAGATGGACGTCAAAAACAAGTTTTCTTACCAGTTTTCATAAGAAAGAGTTGTATGTGATACAATCAAAGTTTTGTCGATCCTAAGGATGCTAAAAGGTATGCTGGCTCCAGCAATCCTTCTATGGACTAGAGCAAGCATCTCGGAATCGGAATATATGTTTTGATGGAGTGATCAAAGCTTTTAGGTTTATACAATGTTTGCTAGAAACTTGTATTTACAAGAAAGTGAGTGGGAGCACTACAACATTTCTGATAAGTATATGTGGATGACATATTGTTGATTCGAAATGATGTGGAATTTCTGGAAAGCATAAACAGTTGTTTGAAGAGTGTTTTTCAAAGGAAGACCTGGATAAAGCTGCTTACAAATTGGGCATCAAAATCTATAGAGATAGATCAAGACGCCTGATGATACTTTCAAAGAACGCACACCTTAACATGTTTGAAGGAGTTCAAAATAGATCAGTCAAAGAAGGGGTTCTTACCTAAGTTGTAAGGTGTGAAGTTGAGTAAGACTCAAAGCTTGACCACGGCAGAATAAAGATGAAGGACGAAGGTCGTCCCCTATGCTTTCGTCATAGGCTCTATACGGTATGCCATGCTGAAGTACCGCACCTAATGTGTGCCTTGCCACATGTCTGGCAAGAGGGTACAAAGGTGATCTAGGACTGGATCACCAGATAGTGGTCGAAATTATCCTTAGAGGAATAAGGAAATGTTTCTCGGTTATGGAGGTGATAAAGAGTTCGACATAAAGAGTTATATCGATGCAAGCTTAACACCTATCCGGATAGCTCTGAGTAGAGATACCGGATATGTATAATGGAGCAATAATTTGGAATAGCTCCAAGTGGAACGTGGTAGCAGCATCTATGATATAAGGTTTTGCGAAATACATAGGGATCTGAGTATGGCAGGACCCGTTGACTACAACCTCTCTCACAAGCATAACATGATCAAACCCAAAACTCTTTGAGTGTTTATCACATAGTGATGTGAACTAGATCATTGAGTCTAGTAGACTCTTGGATGTTGGTCACATGGCAATGTGACCTGTGAGTGTTAATCACATGGCGATGTGAACTAGATTATTGACTCTAGTGCAAGTGGGAGACTGTTGGAAATATGCCCTAGAGGCAATAATAAATTAGTTATTATTATATCATATTTCATTGTTCATGATAATCGTTTATTATCCATGCTAGAATTGTATTGAAACGAAACTCAGATACATGTGTGGATACATAGAAAACACCATGTCCCTAGTAAGCCTCTAGTTGACTAGCTCGTTGATCAATAGATGGTTACGGTTTCCTAACCATGGACATTGGATGCCATTGATAACGGGATCACATGATTAGGAGAATGATGTGATGGACAAGACCCAATCCTAAGCCTAGCACAAGATTGTGTAGTTCGTATGCTAAAGCTTTTCTAATGTCAAGTATCATTTCCTTAGACCATGAGATTGTGAAACTCCCGGATACCGTAGGAGTGCTTTGGGTGTGCCAAACGTCACAACGTAACTGGGTGGCTATAAAGGTTCATTACAGGTATCTCCGAAAGTGTCTGTTGGGTTGGCACGAATCGAGACTGGGATTTGTCACTCCGTGTAAACGGAGAGGTATCTCTGGGCCCACTCGGTAGGACATCATCATAATGTGCACAATGTGACCAAGGAGTTGATCACGGGATGATGTGTTACAGAATGAGTAAAGAGACTTGCCGGTAACGAGATTGAGCAAGGTATCGGGATACCGACGATCGAATCTCGGGCAAGTATCGTACCGATGGACAAAGGGAATTGTATACGGCATTGATTGAATCCTTGACATCGTGGTTCATCCGATCATCGTGGAACATGTGGGAGCCAACATGGGTATCCATATCCCGCTGTTGGTTATTGACCGGGGAGTTGTCTCGGCCATGTCTGCATGACTCCCGAACCCGTAGGGTCTACACACTTAAGGTTCAATGACGCTAGGGTTATAGGGAAAGTATGTACACGGTTACCGAATGTTGTTTAGAGTCCTGGATGAGATCCGGACGTCACGAGGAGTTCCGGAATGGTCCGGAGGTAAAGATCAATATATAGGAAGTATGGTTTTGGCCACCGAAAGTGTTCCGGGCATCACCGGTAGTGTACCGGGACCACCGAAGGGGTCCGGGGGTCCACCAGGTGGGGCCACCAGCCCCGGAGGCCTACATGGGCCAATAGTGGGAAGGGAACAGCCCCTAGGTGGGCTGGGGTGCCTCCCACCAAGGCCCAAGGCGCCTCCAAGAGGGGAGGGGGGCAAACCCTAGGGCAGATAGGCCCTAAGGCCCACCTCAGGTGCGCCTCCCCCTCTCCCCTTGTGGCCGCCACCCTAGATGGGATCTAGGGCTGCCACCACCCCTAGGGAGGAAACCCTAGGTAGGGGCGCAGCCCTCCCTCTCCCCTATATATAGTGGAGGCAAAGGGGCAGCCCGACAGATGAAGTTCCTCCCCTGTTGGCGCAGCCCTACCCCTCTCCCTCCTCGTCTCTCGTAGTGCTTGGCGAAGCCCTGCTGGAGTCCCGTGCTCCTCCACCACCACCACGCGGTCGTGCTGCTGCTGGTTGGAGTCTTCCCCAACCTCTCCTTCTCCCCTTGCTGGATCAAGGCGTAGGAGACGTCACCGGGTTGTACGTGTGTTGAACGCGGAGGTGTCGTCCGTTCGGCACTAGGATCATCGGTGATTTGGATCACGACGAGTACGACTCCATCAACCCCGTTCACTTGAACGCTTCCGCTTAGCAATCTACAAGGGTATGTAGATGCACTCTCCTTCCCCTCGTTGCTAGATTACTCCATAGATTGATCTTGGTGATGCGTAGAAAATTTTAAATTTCTGCTACGTTCCCCAACATTTTCAACCTCCATTTCTTCAACAAATGGAGGGTCGGGGACGATCACATCCTCTTTGGGTTGGACTGGATCACTGGCAGGGGGAGTAGCTTCTCTCTCTTCTTCCTTTCCTTCTTCGGCTGATGCAGTCGGAATATCTTTAGCAACTTTAGCTTCAAACACAGAAGCAGCCGCAGAAGGGATGGCTCCAGGGAACACTTGACGTGCTACAGAGCTTGTGTGTTGCACATCCTCTTCTGGAATGCTCGTCATGGAGACCGGAGGTCTAAGGCCTTTGCGAAGCCTGCGGAATGCTGGCGACGCCTTTGGAGAGGGAGTGGTCTGGTCCATGTAGTTATCATCATCAAGCACTAGAGTGGTGACTTGAGCTGGTGGAGTATGTGGGCTCTCGTCTTGAAGGGGGTGTC
Organism: Triticum dicoccoides; assembly: GCF_002162155.2. Classification (NCBI taxonomy): domain Eukaryota; kingdom Viridiplantae; phylum Streptophyta; class Magnoliopsida; order Poales; family Poaceae; genus Triticum; species Triticum dicoccoides. The sequence goes on along the minus strand of NC_041392.1, from coordinate 428,283,874 downwards.
TTGTTGTTTTTGCTCAACCCATGAGTCATCTTGAGCAACTAGCGTTAAGGGACGACCAATGCTAATGAGTTTACTGCTCGTGGGAGCAAGCGGTGATACCGACTTGGGTTCAAGCTGAGGAAGGACTTCATCATCATTCACATTGTCTTCATGAGCAATGTCTTCAACTGTGTTGGGGTCAACAGCTGGAATTGCTTCACTTTCTGGAGCCTCTGTGGAAGCAGGCTCATGGATCACAAGGCAGCGCTCGCGGTTAGCTGAGGCAGGGAGAGAAACAGAGATTGGTTCAACGATGAGGGGCTCTGGGGCAGCAGGATGCTCTTTCCTTGAAGACTTTGAAGCCTTTGTCTTCAACTTCTTCTTGGAGGGAGCATCGTTAGAGGTGTCTTTGAGCTTCCTCTTCCTGGCTTCGGCTTTTGCTTTCCTTGTCTTCTTCTGTTCAGAAGCTGCTGAGGGGACCTTTGGCTTCGAGCCAGTCATGCTGACAGGGAAGACTATGCTTGGTCGTTCCTGCCTTGGAGCTTCGGGTATGGCTTCATCAGACTTATTTTTCTTGGCATCCATCTTGGGGTCGATGCCAGGACGCCCAAGAGCCTTTCTATTTTTAGCTTCATTGTGCTCTTGCACACATTTCTGCGCATAGTACTTCGTGCGCTCGCGAGAACCTTTGGCTTCTTCACGCTTCTTGTTGAACTCTGCCTTGAGGTCATTCATGATCTTCTTGAAGATTTGCACATCAGCAACACCGAGCTTGGCCATATGCTTCTTGAAATGTGCCTTCTCATAATCTATCTTGTTCTTGAGCTAAACGATTTTCTGAGCCAAGGAAAGTTCATCGGCAATGGCTCCGTGAAATGTGATGCTGATGTCCATAGGCAGTTGCAGATCATCAATGTTGATGCTCTGGTGCTCAAACCATTCATCAATGAAGTTGTTCAGTATATCAGCATTGAAGAGAGGTAGATCATGGAAGATCTCAGCCTCTTGCTTGCTCTTGATCAACATCTCTAGAGCTTCATCTCCTAGATCTTCATCACTTGACAGATCAATGGTGTTTTCCTCATTGCACAGAATGGCAGCAGGAGTCGGGTCATGCCCTAAAATATTATTGGGCTTCTTGGTCTTCTTGGAGACACGAGATAAGTCTTCAGACTACACACTAGGTTCAGGAGGTGCAGTTGTCAATGGCTTCACAATTGAAGCTTTTGGTGTTGCAGAGGGTTTTGAAGCTTTGGACTTCTTCTTCTTTTTCTTCTTCTTCTTCTGCTTGGGTGGTGCAGGTGCATCCTCAGCAGATTGTTCTACCGTGGCCCTCTGAGCAGCAATATGGGAGAAGAGCCCATGGAAGCTATTGAAGGGGCCGATGATATTAGGATTGGCGTCACGTGTGCCATCCGGCCTAGGAGCAGATGGACCAGGGTTGAAGTGGAGTCCGAGTTCCTTCCTGTTCTTGGCTGCCGACTCCTTTGCAAACTGTGCGCTTGAAGAGATTGTCATCACGACACCATAGAAGAGATGATGGGTCGGGATTTTCTGGCTGAGGTCCTCGGACCATGCATGGATAGAAGCCTTGGGCAATAGCTTCAGGCTTCGTCTTGGGTTGCAGATTCTTGTAAAGAATATCGCCCCACGGGCGCTTGATGGCATTCTTTTCGGCGTATTCAAGAGTGACAAAGTTATACTTGAACCACTGTTCAGCCCAATATCTTTGGATCCATTGAATTCTGGTCTTGCACTGATTATAACTTTCCTCAGGATCTGACTTGTACAATTCAAACAAATCGGGAGGCAGATCCAGAGCAGTTTGCCACGGAAATGCCTGCCACCCTTCCGTGCAGATTTTTCAGATGCCATTATATTCAGACAGAGAGGCTTCAAGACAGTGGAAGGCTTCCATCTACTTTTCAAACAAGAACTAGCTTCAGGAGAGTCAAGGTGATGTTGTAAGTATTCTGCAAATGAATGCAGGCTATGAGAACCAAGGGATTCTCCCACGGACATGTACCTGTGACAACATTAGAGATGCGAGGGAAGGGGAAGAGGTCATATGCATTCTCAGAAGATTTTGAAGATAAATAAGTTTGAAGACATTGACCTCATAGTGCGAAGACATTCGCTTATTTGAAGTGAGTTGGTTCCGGATTTGTACGAATCCATGAATAAGTACAAATGAGGAATCTAACTAGTTATGAAGCATAAGTGAATATACTTTGCAAGATATGAGATTCAGAAAAAGAAGGATCCAGATTTGGAAGTGTAGAAACCACTTTTGGTTGAAGTGGATGGGTTTGACATATCAAAAAAATGGTAAAAAGCGAGTTTTATTTACCACACAAGAACTGCTAGACAAGGCAGAACGGATGCCAAGCAGTCCAGTCCCACGCGCCCTAACTTGGCGGTGGAAGACACCTACGGCAGCAGCGGAAGACACCTACTGCAGCGGCGGAGAAGACGAGGCCCGCGGCCGGCGTGAGGACGGCGTCGAAGAAGTCAAGGCAGCTAAGTGCTTCGTCTCCGACGTCGACGCGAGCTAGCGGTGGCGCTAGGGTTTGAGCGATATGGCAAGGTGGAAGAGGAAATAATGACCACACGGGGGTGTATCTATAAGGTGAAGGGCTGCGTAGCGCAATTACGCAGGTGCCCCTGACAGTTCACCTGTGATGGACACATGGCATGCATGCAACTCACTGAGAGTTGTTCCATGTTCCCACGCATGCCTGGTTTGTCGGGTGGTCGTTCCGGCTTCTTCGATATCCAAGCAAACAAGATATGACATTAAAAGCAGACTTAAATGTGTGTCTCTATATCTTGAGCTAACAAGGACAGAGTGAAGACATTCGACACATGTCAACAGAATGCATATGACTGGATAGATAGAATTTGAGGTAGAAGCAGATAGGAGGTTAGGGTCCGATCACATTCACTTAGTTCATAAAATAGCGAGTTTGAAGACATAGCTATAAGTGAATGTTGTAGAGGACAGAACACACACACACACACACACACACACACACACACACACACACACACACACACACACATATA
>NC_041392.1:428210430-428280354 GCF_002162155.2 Triticum dicoccoides | reverse complement strand
TATATCAGAAAATACCAAATCAACATTGCGAAAATAAACCTTGAGGACAAATCAATGTTGAACACAAAATAAAAATGAAGACACTGCAATCATGATGCCAAATGGAAATCTTATGGAAAGTTTGGTGGTTGCGTTACCCACCGTATAGGAAGTATTAGACCCAAACACAATGCACAATTATCGTGGTGCTCCGAAGTCAAATTCTACGTTAATGTATTCACAATTAGAGGGTGAGTCTTCATTAAGTGAAGATATACATTACTTCGTGTGTTGCACATCTAAGTCATCAATATGCATAAGCATTAGGATGTGTGTCCAATCACATGACATTCGAGGATTCTAAGATATTTAGCTCACACCGTAGCTTGCAAAACCTTTTCTCATCCAAGGGCTTTGTGAAGATATCTGCCAATTGCTCTTCAGTGTTGACGTGAATGATATCAATGTCTTCCTTCATAACATGATGTTTGAGAAAGTGATGACGGATCTGAATGTGCTTTGTCTTCGAGTGCTGAACTGGATTGTTGGCAACCTTGATGGCGCTTTCATTGTCGCAGTGGAGTGGCACATGCTTCAGGTGGATGCCATAGTCCTTGAGAGTTTGCTTCATCCATAGAAGTTGAGCGCAGGAAGATCCAGCAGTAATGTATTCAAATTCAGCAGTGGAGAGTGATGCACAGTTCTCCTTCTTTGAAGACCAACAGACAAAGTGACATGTGCCTGATGTGGACTTGTGATCAACTGTATCACCAGCATATTCAACATCTGAGAATCCAACTAGATCAAACCCTGAGCCCTTTGGATACCATAATCCTAGAGTTGGGGTGTAGGCCAAATATCAAAGATTTCGCTTCACAGCTAAGTGATGCGATTCCTTTGGTGCCGCTTGGAATCGGGCACACATGAAAACGATAAGCATTATATTAGGCCTAGATGCACATAATTAGAGTAAAGAACCAATCATGGAGCGGTATACCTTTTGATCGAACTCTTTACCGTTGTCGTCGGGGCCCAATTGGCCTTTGGTTGGCATTGGCGTCGTGTACCCTTTGCTGTCTTGCATTCCAAACTTCTTCAGGCAATCTTTGAGGTATTTCTCTTGTGATATGAAGATGCCATTTCTCTGCTGACGGATTTGAAGACCAAGGAAGAACTTCAGCTCACCCATCATGGACATCTGATATTGCTCTTGCATCATATGCCAAAATTCATCACTGTATATCTTGTCAGAGCAGCCGAAGATAATGTCATCCACATAGATTTGGCATACAAACATTTCACCATCATATGTCTTCATGAAGAGAGTGGGATCTAGAGAACCAGGTTTGAAGCCTTTGCTCTTCAGGAAGTCTTTGAGTGTGTCATACCAAGCACGAGGTGCTTGTTTGAGGCCATACAATGCCTTGTTGAGCTTGTATACCATGTCAGGACGCTTTGGGTCTTGAAAGCCAAGTGGTTGTGCAACATACACTTGTTCTTCAATTTTGCCATTGAGGAAGGCACTCTTTACATCCATTTGGTACAGAAGAATGTTGTTGTGGTTGGCATATGCTAGTAGTATGTGAATGGCTTCAAGCCTAGACACTGGAGCAAAGGTTTCATCAAAGTCAATTCCTTCGATTTGTGTGTAACCTGAGCAACGAGACGAGCCTTGTTTCTAACAAAATGACCATGCTCATCTTGTTTATTGCGATAGATCCATTTGATGCCGATGATATTGTGCTTGCGAGGATCACGACGCTTTACTAGCTCCCATACATTGTTCAGCTCAAACTGCTGAAGCTCTTCTTGCATAGCTTGAATCCATTCAGGTTCCATGAAGGCTTCATCAAATTTCTTGGGCTAAGATATGGAGACAAATGCAAAGTGCCCACAGAAATTTGCTATCTGTGTTTCTCTTGAACGAGTGAGTGGACGAGGTGCATTGATGCTATCAATTATCTTTTCAATATGGACTTCATTTGCAACACGAGGATGAACTGGACGAAGATTTTGTCCTTGTTAATCATTGTCTTCGTCTTCGGCATTGGTTTCGGGCTGAGTAGTGTCTTCATGCTGATTAGGTGCAAAAATAATGATTTCCTCTTCAGCCTGTTCCTCTGTAGGTATGATTTCTCCGGTACCCATTAGGTTGATAGATTCACTTGGTGTAGCTTCATCTAGCACATTTGACAGGCGCTCTCTTTGTGAGCCATTAGTCTCATCGAATCGCACATCCACAGTTTCAACCACTTTGTATTGAAAGAGGTTGAAGACTCTGTAGAAGTGCGAGTCCTTTCCATAACCAAGCATTAAACCTTCATGTGCTTTCGGTGCAAATTTTGAAGTGTGATGTGGATTGTTGATCCAACACCTAGCACCAAAGACTCTGGAATACCTAACATTTGGCTTCTTACCAGTCAGAAGCTCATATGATGTCTTCTTTAGGAACTTGTGAAGATAAACACGGTTGATGATGTGGCATGCAGTATCAATGGCTTCAGGCCAGAATTTCCTTGGAGTCTTGTACTCATCAAGCATCATTCGTGCCATCTCAATGAGGGTTCTGTTCTTGCGCTCCATGATGCCATTTTGCTGAGGTGTGTATGGAGCAGTGAGCTCATGTGTGATTCCTAATGTATCAAGATAACTGTCGAGGCCGGTGTTCTTGAATTCGGTGCCATTGTCACTTCTAATGTGCTTGATCTTGATGCCATAGTTGGTCATGGCATGATTGGCGAATCGTCTGAAGACATCTTCAGTCTTGTAGAGAATTATGTGCACCCATGTATATCTTGAGTAATCATCGACAATGATGAAGCCATAGAGGCATGCAGTGGTAGTAAGAGTAGAGTAGTGAGTAGAGCCAAATAAGTCCATGTGGAGCAGCTCGAAGGGACGCATTGTCGTCATGATTGTCTTCGGGGGATGCTTGGCCCTAGTCATCTTTCCGGCTTCACAGGCACCACACAGATGATCCTTCTTGAACTTGACACCCTCGATGGCAATGACATGCTTCTTCTTCGTGGGAGTGTGCAAGTTCCTCGTGCCTGCTTGTCCTAGCCTCCGATGCTAGAGCCAGCACTCTGAAGCTTTTGCTAGAAGACATATGGCAAGCTGTGGTCCTGTGGAGAAATCTACCATATATAGATCGTCTTTTCGATACCCTTCGAAGACTAGAGATTTGTCAGATTCCGTAAGCACAAGGCAACGATATTTTCCAAATATCACAATCATGTTCAGATCACAAAGTATTGAAACAAACATTAAGTTGAAACCAAGGGATTCAACAAGCATTACTTTATCCATGTGCTGATCCTTTGAGATTGCAAATCTACCTAAGCATAATACCTTGCTTTTACCAATGTGAGAAAATGTGATGTGACTTTTGTCAGATGGGCGTAGGGTTGAATCCATAAGAATACTTCGATCACCAGTCATGTGGTTAGTGCATCCACTGTCCATAATCCACTCAGTAGCCTTGAGAGTCGTACCCTAAAGTGAAATTTGGGGGATAGGCTTCACAGAGAGAAGTGTGAAGCATAAAAATTTGACGAACAAGCATACTATCAAAGTTCAAATCCTTGTTAGGGTAGAAAGGATGATTGTCAAGAAATCCTGGGACGAAATACATAGTAAGACCATTTTGGCATTTTTTCTTGCGTCCCACAAGATGTTTTAGGTCCCCAGCATAAGCATCAGAAGCCTTTGATTTTTGGCTGGAGACCTTAACCTGCAAAAGAAAGTTAACTCTTCTTAACCACCCACATCTTTAGGGGTGGCTTAGAAGCAATGAGTCTAAGTGCAGCATCTGAGAATTTTGGCTTTGGAGCCCTAGCAAATAGCCTTGCAGGAGGTGAATAATACTCATAAGAATAAGCAGAAAAGTTCTTGGTTTTATGAACATAGCGATTTGATGAAACACGCTCATATTCATAAGTCTGAGTATGGTTTCCCTTCAAAACATTGGCGTTAGGGTGAACCTGGTGGGTCCTCTATCTGTATGAAGCCTTTGGACCATTTGAAGCCTTTGGTATTGGGTTTGTCTTCTTCCTAGGTGGTGTCATGATGACATTTATAGGAAGCCTCTTAAGACAACGTTTGGGCACCCAGATCTTCTTCAGGGGTGGTCCATTCCTACAGTTAGTACCAATATACCTGGCAAACACTTCACCATTTGGATTCTTGAACTGTTTATAATTTGCATCAAAGGATTCATCAATGATAATAGGGTTAGCACAAGTGAAGCCAGATAAGGTAGATGGATCCACTGAAGGTCCCTTTGCAGCAACCCATGTGGTTTTGGGGTACTGCTCAAGCTTCCAGTAAGAACCATCAACATTCATTTTCCTCTCGAACCGAACACCCTCTTTCCTAGGGTTTTGGTTCAGAATCTGTTTCTTGAGGACATCACATAGTGTCTAATGCCCTTTGAGGCTTTTGTACATGCCTGTTTCAAGCAAAGTCTTCTACCTAGCATTCTCATCAGCAATAGTAGAAGTATCCTCGAAAGAGGGGTTAGAAACCACATCAGTAGTTGAAGATATTGCAACAGTAGCACCAGTAGAACATTCAGCAACAGAGCCAGCATTATCATGCTCAAGGCATTTTAAACATGGTGGCTCAAAGTCTCCCTGAGCGAAACTGATCTGTTGAGTGCGAAGTGAATCATTCTCTTTTTGAAGATCTTCATGAGACGCTCTCAGATTCTCAAGTTCTTGATTCTTTTGAAGATAATCATAGGAAAGCTTTTCATGAGTAGCTGAGAGAGTTTCACGACGACTTTTGAGTTCTTCATACTTAATGTGAAGATTTTTTATGTCTTCAATTAAGGACTGAGTTCGATTTATTTCTGCATCCAATAGGTCATCACTTTTGTCTAGCAACTTTTGAATATGTTCGATAGCAGTTTGTTGTTCAGTTGCAATTTTAGCAAGTGTCTTGTAGCTAGGTTTGGATTCACATTCAGAGTCATCTTCACTAGATGTTAGAAAGTAAGCATCGCGTGAGTTTACCTTGGCACCACATGCCATGAAGCAGTAGGTCGGAGCAAATGGCTCGGTTTCGGGAGTCATTTTTTTGAGCGACTCTTTGAATTCAAGGAACCAAGGGTTCTGACATGTTCGATGACCTTCATAAACATCAGAGATCTGGTCCCATATTAGCTTTGCATTGCAGAGATGCATGATGAGCCTGAACTCGTCTGTGGATAGGGAGGAGCATATAATAGCCTTCGCCTTGATATCCAGTAGAGTGTATTTCTGAATATCGTTAGCATGCACCATCTTGCTTAAATTGGTGAGACCAATCTCCGTGACGGTCCAAAGCTCACTGCTGATTGCAAGCATGCGCTTTCTCATCATAGCCTTCCATTTGGGATAATCATGACCATCAAAAATGGGGCACGTAGCGGAGGCCTTGATTATCCCTACAATCGACATAGCTAAAACTCCAGGTGGTTAAACTGATTCACACAGAACAAGGGAGCACCTTGCTCTGATACCAATTGAAAGTGCTAGTTATCGACTAGAGGGGGGTGAATAGGTGATTTTTATGAAAGTCTTGAAAACACGAGGTCTTTGAAGACAAACAGTAGAAATGAACCTACTGATATGCAGCGGAAGATAGACTACACTAGACAAGCCATGGTCAAGTAAGCAATGTAATGAAAGCACAAAGACTATCAGCAGCTAGGTAGTATGGATTAGGATGGAAGACAGTATGAAGCTAAACATGAAATAGTATTCACTCAGTGAAGTCAATCAGATGATACAAGCAAGCAATGACTTCACAAAGACAAATAGTAAAGTAAAGGGATGCGGGGGATAGAACCAGTTGCTTGGTGAAGACAAGGATTTGGTAGACCAGTTCCAGTTGCTGTGACAACTGTATGTCTGGTTAGGGAGGTTGAGATTGAACTCAGAAGACCGCGTCTTCACCTTATTCCCCTTGAGCTAAGGACACCCAGTCCTCGCCCAATCACTCTGGTAAGTCTTCAAGGTAGACTTCCAAACCTTCACAGACTTCGTTCACCGGCGATTCACAATGACTCTTGGATGCTCAAAACGTGACGCCCAACCGGCTGGAGGATTCATAGTCCTCAAGTGTAACTAGTCTTCAGTCACGCGGATGCTACCTCTTGAGCACTGCGTTGGATTTCCTCGAAGAGGAAGGGATGGTGCAAAAAAGTAGCGTAAGTATTTTCCTCAGTTTTTGAAACCAAGGTATCAATCAAGTAGGAGGCTACGCTCGAGTCCCTCGTACCTACACAAAAACAATAGCTCAACGCAACCAACGCGTTTAGGGGTTTTCAATCCCTTCATGGTCACTTACAAAAGTGAGATCTGATAGAGATGATAAATAATATTTTTTTGGTATTTTTGGTATAGAGATGCAAAGTAAATAAAGTAAAAGCAAAGTAAAAGCAAAGCAATAGTAAAGTGATGGAGATTGATATGATGAGAAAGAGACCCGGGGGCCATAGGTTTCACTAGTGGCTTCTCTCAAGAGCATAAGTATTCTACGGTGGGTGAACAAATTATTGTTGAGCAATTTACAGAATTGAGAATAGTTATGAGAATATCTAGGTATGAACATGTATATAGGCATGACGTCCGAGACAAGTAGACCGAAACGATTCTGCATCTACTACTATTACTCCACTCATCGACCGCTATCCAGCATGCATCTAGAGTATTAAGTTAAAAATAAAGTAACGCCTTAAGCAAGATTACATGAAGTAGAGGGATGGTTTCATGCAATATGATAAAACCCCATCTTGTTATCCTCGATGGCAACAATACAATACGTGCCTTCCTGCCCCTTCTGTCACTGGGAAAGGACACCGCAAGATTGAACCCAAAGCTAAGCACTTCTCCCATGGCAAGAACAACCAATCTAGTAGACCAAACCAAACTAATAATTCGAAGAGACTTACAAAGATAACCAATCATACATAAAAGAATTCAGAGAAGATTCAAATATTATTCATAGATAGACTTGATCATAAACCCACAATTCATCGTCTCAACAAACACACCGCCAAAAGAAGATTACATCGAATAGATCTCCACGAGAGAGGGGGAGAACATTGTATTGAGATACAAAAGGAGAGAAGAAGCCATCTAGCTACTAGCTATGGACCCGTAGGTCTGAAGTAAACTACTCACACTTCATCGGAGGGGCTTGGATGATGATGTAGAAGCCCTCCGTGATCGATGCCTCCTCCGGCGGAGCTCCGGAACAGGCCCCAAGATGGGATCTCGTGGATACAGAAAGTTGCGGCGGTGCAATTAGGTTTTTGGCTCCGTCCCCGATCGTTTGGGGGTACGTGGATATATATATAGGAGGAAGAAGTGCGTCGGTGGAGCTTCGAGGGGCCCATGAGGCAGGGGGCGCGCCCTAGGGGGGCGCCCTCCACCCTCGTGACCACCTCGTGCCTTAGGTTTCTTAATAGTGGAATCCGCAAGATGCATGTTTAGAGAGCAATCATCAAAATCACGGAAATCTAGTAAATCACACAAAGTTTTGGGAATAGTAGAGACACTAGAACCCAAATCACACAAAGCATAAAACTCATAATTTTTAATTTTAATTTTAGTAGTTGGTTCCCACTCATCATAAAGTTTTCTAGGGATAGAAACTTCCAATATAAGTTTTTCTTCATAAGATTGCATCAAGGCATCAACGATATGTTTAGTAAACGCTTTATTTTGACTATAAGCGTGAGGAGATTTGAGCACGGATTGCAACAAGGAAATACAATCAATCAAAGAGCAATTTTCATAGTTAAATTCCTTGAAATCCATAATAGTGCGTTTAGCAACATCTAGGGTTTTAATTTCTTCAATCCCACTTTTATCAAATTTAGCATCAAGATCAACAAATTCCGAATTCTTAGAATGCCTTCTAGGTAAAGGTGGATCATATTAAGTCCCATCATTATCAAGATTCATATTGCAAAACAAAGATTTAGTAGGGGACACATCAATAACTTTTATATCTTCATCATTATTTTCATAGGAACTAGAAGAACACACTTTTATAAAGGCATCTTTCTTAGCACGCATCCTAGCGGTTCTTTCTTTGCACTCGTCAATGGAAATTCTCATGGCTTTGAGAGACTCATTGATATCATGCTTAGGTGGAATAGATCTAATTTTCAAAGAATCAACATCAAGAGAAATTCTATCAACGTTCCTAGCCAAATCATCAATCTTAAGTAATTTTTCTTCAATCATAGCATTAAAATTCTTTTGCGAAGAAATAAATTCTTTAATATTATATTCAAAATAAGAGGGCATCTTATTATAATTTCCATAAGAATTTTTTTAGGAATTACCATAATTATTAGAGGGATTACTAGGGTAAGGCCTAGGATTGAAATTTCCTCTATACGCGTTGTTACCAAAATTGTTCCTGCCAACAAAATTCACATCCATAGATTCATTATTATTATCAATCAAAGTAGACAAGGGCACATCATTAAGATCAGAAGAAACACTCTTATTAGCAAATAATTTCATAAGTTCATCCATCTTTCCACTCAAAACATTAATTTCTTCTATCGCATGCACCTTTTTAGTAGATCTTTCAGTATGCCATTGAGAATAATTAACCATAATATTATCTAGGAGTTTAGTAGCTTCTCATCAAGTGATTTCCGTAAAAGTGCCTCCCGCGGCCGAATCTAAAAGATTTCTAGAAGCAAAATTCAATCCGGCATAAAAATTGTGTATAATCATCCACAAATTCAAACCATGAGTAGGGCAATTATGTATCATTAATTTCATTCTCTCCCAAGCTTGTGCAACATGTTCATGATCAAGTTGTTTAAAATTCATAATATCGTTTCTAAGAGAGATGATCTTAGCGGGAGGAAAATACTTAGAGATAAAAGCATCTTTGCACTTGTTCCATGAATCAATACTATTTTTAGGCAAAGATGAAAACCAAGCTTTAGCATGATCTCTAAGCAAAAAAGGAAATAGCTTCAATTTAACAATATCATTATCGACATCTTTTTTCTTTTGCATGTCACACAAATCAACGAAGCTATTAAGATGTGTAGCGGCATCTTCACTAGGAAGGCCGAAGAATGGATCTTTCATGACAAGATTCAACAAAGCAGTATTAATTTCACAAGATTTAGCATCGGTAAGAGGAGCAATCGGAGTGCTAAGGAAATCATTATTATTGGTATTGGTGAAGTCACACAATTTAGTATTATCTTGAGCCATCACGACAAAGAAGCAATCCAACACACGAGCAAACAAAGAGAAAATGGGCAAAAGAGGCAAATAGAGAGGGAGGATAGAGAGAGAGAGGGCGAATAAAATGGCAATGGTGAAGTGGGGGAGAGGAAAACGAGAGGCAAATGGCAAATAATGTAATGCGGGAGATAGGGATTGTGATGGGTACTTGGTATGTTAACTTTTGCGCAGACTCCCCGGCAACGGCGCCAAAAATTCTACTTGCTACCTCTTGAGCACTGCGTTGGATTTCCCCGAATAGGAAGGGATGATGCAGCAAAGTAGCGTAACTATTTTCCTCAGTTTTTGAAACCAAGGTATCAATCCAGTAGGGGGCTACGCTCGAGTCCCTCGTACCTACACAAACACAATAGCTCAACGCAACCAACGCGCTTAGGGGTTGTCAATCCCTTCACGGTCACTTATGAAAGTGAGATCTGATAGAGATGATAAATAATATTTTTTTGGTATTTTTGGTATAGAGATGCAAAGTAAATAAAGTAAAAGCAAAGTAATAGTAAAGTGATGGAGATTGATATGATGAGAAAGAGACCCGGGGGCCATAGGTTTCACTAGTGGCTTCTCTCAAGAGCATAAGTATTCTACGGTGGGTGAACAAATTACTGTTGAGCAATTGACAGAATTGAGCATAGTTATGAGAATATCTAGGTATGATCATGTATATAGGCATCACGTCTGAGACAAGTAGACCAAAACGATTCTGCATCTACTACTATTACTCCACTCATTGACCGCTATCCAGCATGCATCTAGAGTATTAAGTTAAAAACAGAGTAATGCCTTAAGCAAGATGACATGAAGTAGAGGGATGGTTTCATGCAATATGATAAAAAACCATCTTGTTATCCTCGATGGCAACAATACAATACGTGCCTTGCTGCCCCTTCTGTCACTGGGAAAGGACACCGCAAGATTGAACCCAAAGCTAAGCACTTCTCCCATGGCAAGAACAACCAATCTAGTAGGCCAAACCAAACTGATAATTCGAAGAGACTTGCAAAGATAACCAATCATACATAAAAGAATTCAGAGAAGATTCAAATATTACTCATAGATAGACTTGATCATAAACCCACAATTCATCGGTCTCAACAAACACACCGCAAAAAGAAGATTACATCGAATAGATCTCCACGAGAGGGGGGGAGAACATTGTATTGAGATCCAAAAAGAGAGAAGAAGCCATCTAGATACTAGCTATGGACCCGTAGGTCTGAAGTAAACTACTCACACTTCATCGGAGGGGCTTGGATGATGATGTAGAAGCCCTCCGTGATCGATGCCTCCTCCGGGGGAGCTCCAGAACAGGCCCCAAGATGGGATATCATGGATACAGAAAGTTGCGGCGGTGGAATTAGGTTTTTGGCTCCGTCCCCGATCGTTTGAGGGTACGTGGATATATATAGGAGGAAGAAGTACGTCGGTGGAGCTTCGAGGGGCCCATGAGGCAGGGGGTGCACCCTCCACCCTCGTGACCACCTCGTGGCTTTCTTGACGGAGGGTCCAAGTCTCCTGGATCTTATCTGATGAGAAAATCACGTTTCCGAAGGTTTCATTCCGTTTGGACTCCGTTTGATATTCCTTTTCTTCGAATCCCTAAAACAGGCAAAAAACAACAATTCTGGGCTGGGCCTCCGATTAATAGATTAGTCCCAAAAATAATATAAAAGTGGATAATAAAGCCCAATATAGTCCCAAACAGTAGATAATATAGCATGGAGCAATCAAAAATTATAGATACGTTGGAGATGTATCAGCAGATAGAAAGACTTCAGTGATGCCTAACACTCTTTGGCTCTGGGTGTTTTTGGCTTTGTCCTCGCAAGGATCTCTCTCTCAGAGGCTTCGGAGGTGGGTTGCTCTCAAATGACAAAAGTCGTGCACTAAGTCTGAGCAGCCACCAATTTATGGTGTAGGGGGTGGGATATTTATAGCCAGGAGGCAACCCGACCTGATATGTCCGGAATGACCCTGCGTCACTAAGGAACCGACATGTGTCCAACGGTTGGATTTCAAACACACGCGACAGCTTTACTTGGGCTATAAGCAAAGCTGACTCATCCAGCTCTGGATAAGATTTGCCCTCATTGTCTTCGCTCGAAGACATAGGATTTTGGCTGAGCATCACATCAGTCACTCTTCCTTGCTATTAGTTTAGCAAGGAGGTACCAAAGTAATCCAGGAGTGGATCACTGGATAGCGGTCAAGAACATCCTGAAATACCTGAAAAGGACTAAGGATATGTTTCTCGTTTATGGAGGTGACAAAGAGCTCGTCGTAAATGGTTACGTCGATGCAGGCTTTGTCCCTGATCCGGATGACTCTATGTCACAAACTGGATACGTATTTTTATTAAATGGTGGAGCTGTCAGTTGGTGCAGTTCCAAGCAGAGCGTCTTGGCGGGATCTACATGTGAAGCGGAGTACATAGCTGCTTCGGAAGCAGCGTATGAAGGAGTCTGGATGAAGGAGTTCATATCCGATCTAGGTGTCATACCTAGTGCATCGGGTCCAATGAAAATCTTTTATGACAATACTAGTGCAATTGCCTTGGCAAAGGAATCTAGATTTCACAAGAGAACCAAGCACATCAAGAGACGCTTCAATTCCATCCGTGATCAAGTCAAGGAGGGAGACATAAAGATTTGCAAGATACATACGGATCTGAATGTTGCAGACCCGTTGACTAAGCCTCTCTCACGAGCAAAACATGATCAGCACCAAGACTCCATGGGTGTTAGAATCATTACAATGTAATCTAGATTATTGACTCTAGTGCAAGTGGGAGACTGAAGGAAATATGCCCTAGAGGCAATAATAAAGTTGTTATTTATATTTCCTTATATCATGATAAATGTTTATTATTCATGCTAGAATTGTATTAACCGGAAACTTAGTACATGTGTGAATACATAGACAAACAGAGTGTCACTAGTATGCCTCTACTTGACTAGCTCGTTTATCAAAGATGGTTAAGTTTCCTAGCCATGGACAAAGAGTTGTCATTTGATAAATGGGATCACATCATTAGAGAATGATGTGATTGACTTGATCCATCTGTTAGCTTAGCACTTTGATCATTTAGTTTACTGCTATTGCTTTCTCCATAACTTATACATGTTCCTATGACTATGAGATTATGCAACTCCCGAATACCGGAGGAACACTTAGTGTGATATCAAACGTCACAATGTAACTGGGTGACTATAAAGATGCTCTATAGGTGTCTCCAATGGTGTTTGTTGAGTTGGCATATATCGAGATTAGGATTTGTCACTCCGTGTATCCGAGAGGTATCTCTGGGCCCTCTCGGTAATGCACATCACTATAAGCCTTGCAAGCAATGTAAATAATGAGTTAGTTACAGGATGTAGCATTACGAAACGAGTAAAGAGACTTTCCGGTAACGAGATTGAACTAGGTATTGAGATACCGACGATCGAATCTCGAGCAAGTAATATACCAATGACAAAGGGAACAACGTATGTTATTATGCGGTTTGACCGATAAAGATCTTCATAGAATATGTAGGAACCAATATGAGCATCCAGGTTCCACTATTGGTTATTGATCGGAGATGAGTCTCGGTCATGTCTACATAGTTCTCGAACCCGTAGGGTCCTCACGCTTAACGTTCGATGACGATCGATATTATGAGTTTATGTATTTTGATGTACCAAAGGTAGTTCCGAGTCCCGGATATGATCACGGACATGACAAGGAGTCTCAGAATGGTCGAGACGTAAAGATCGATATATTGGAAGCCTATGTTTGGACATCGGAATGACGCCGGATAAGTTCGGGCATTTACCAGAGTACCGGGAGGTTACCGGAACCCTCGGGGGAGTATATGGGCCTTATTGGGCCTTAGTGGAATAGAGGAGAGGAAGACCAAGGAGGAGGGCTCGCCCCCCTAGCCCAATCCGAATTGGGTGGGGGGCCGTCCCCCCTTCCTTCCTTCTCTCCTACTCCTACTAGGGAAAGGGGGGAATCCTACTCTCAGTGGGAGTAGGACTCCCCCTAGGGCGCGCCATAGAGATGGTCGGCCCTCCCCTCCTCCACTCCTTTATATACGAGGGAGGGGGCACCCCATAGACACACAAGTTGATCTCTTAGCCATGTGCGGTGCCCCCCTCCACAGATTTCCACCTCGGTCATATCGTTGTAGTGCTTATGTGAAGCCCTGCGTCGGTAACTTCATCATCACCGTCATCACGTCTTCGTGTTGGCGAAGCTCTTTCCCGACACTCAGCTGGATCTAGAGTTCGTGAGGCGTCATCGAGCTGAACGTGTGTAGATCGCGGAGGTGCCGTACTTTTGGTGCTAGTATCGGTCGGATCATGAAGACGTACCACTACATCAACCGCGTTGTCATAACGCTTCCGCTTACGGTCTACGAGGGTACGTGGACAACACTCTCCCCTCTTGTTGCTATGCATCACCTAGATAGATCTTGTGTGTGCGTAGGATTTTTTTGAAATTACTGCGTACCCCAACATAAACATTTATCATGATATAAGGAAATATGAATAACAACTTTATTATTGCCTCAAGGGCATATTTCCTTCAGTGCGCTTGCGGATGGACGCTCGCTGTCGGTGTCAAAACCGGCGGATCTCGGGTAGGGGGTCCCGAACTGTGCGTCTAGGCGGATGGTAACAGGAGACAAGGGACACAATGTTTTTACCTAGGTTCGGGCCCTCTCGATGGAGGTAAAACCCTACTCCTGCTTGATTAATATTGACGATATGGGTAGTACAAGAGTAGATCTACCACGAGATCAAAGAGGCTAAACCCTAGAAGCTAGCCTATGGTATGATTATTGTTCGTCCTATGGACTAAAACCCTCCGGTTTATATAGACACCGGAGAGGGCTAGGGTTACACAGAGTCGGTTACAATGGGAGGAGATCTACATATCCGTATTGCCAAGCTTGCCTTCCACGCCAAGGAAAGTCCCATCCAGACACGGGACGAAGTCTTCAATCTTGTATCTTCATAGTCCGAGAGTCTGGCCAGGACTCCCTCAGTAGCCCCTGAACAGGCTTCAATTACGACGAGTCCGGCGCGCAGATTGTCTTCGGCATTGCAAGGCGGGTTCCTCCTCCGAATACTTCATAGAAGATTTTGAACACAAGGATAGTGTTGGGGATATTACCACTAGGCGTAAACCGGCCTACTTGGGCCGGGTTAACTTCATTAGTGGTATAAGCAGATGAAGGCCCAAGGCCTATAGTCGGTTTAGAATCTGTAGCCGTAAACCGGCCGGATGTGTAACTTGTATTATAAGTTAGGAACAGAGAGATACCAACCGGGATACGAGTATGGACCGGTTGGGACTCTTCGGACCGACGGGCGTCACCCGTGTATATAAGGGGACGACCCGGCGGCAGTTTAGGGAGAACAGACGACAACTCGAGTCTAGGCGAAGCTTGTTTGCTCCCTAGCCATCGAGACCACATCAATTCCATCACAACTAGACGTAGGCTTTTACCTTCATCGAAGGGGCCGAACTAGTATAAACCCCTCGTGTCTTTGTGTCCGCTTTAACCCATTCAAGTAAACTCGTAGCGATGGCTCCACGACTAAGTCCTTTCGCTAGGACATCTGCCGTGACAAATCCACGACAGTTGGTGCCCACCGTGGGGCTATCGCACGATGGTTTGACGATCTTGGAGGGCAAGCTCAAAGGACTCGAAGGCTATGCTGTGGGCCAGATGACCAAGAGTCGTCGTGGCAAGATCTACATCGACGACGCAGGATGGGGTCCCGAGGCCGATTCGATTGAGTACGGGTACCGCGTCCCCTTTGGTGACATACACGTTTTCATCGGCAAGATCGGTGAGCCGGGGCCTGAGCCGGACATCTGCATCAACCTTGTCGAGATGGCTCAGCGTGCGAGATCTACCCAAGCTAAACCGTCCGTGAAGCGTGCCTTTGTTGGGGTCATCCACGGAGGAGAGCATGAGGACGAATCAGGACACGGTAGCGAGACCGTCGTCTATTCCGGCGACGAGTCCTCGACCGGAGAGACCGAATCACTATACCAGTTACAAGACGACCAGGTTAGGGGCTGTTTCGATGGCGACAGTATTCCGGACCCCCCAGGCCAGGTCAACCGGGTTGGAATATTCATGGCCGGCACCCAGGCGGCGAATCACTCTTCGACCGCCGCAGCGATGTTCTCCGGATCAGCAGCGGCAGCAGCAGCAGAGGCAGGAGGCCTTGTGCGCCCGCCGGTTCAAGTTCTATCTGATCTGTTTGATGCACTAGCTGAGCTCATGGCAGAGGACAATCCGGCGGATCAGGAGGCCCATAATGCAGAAATTGCGAAGGTGAAAGAGCAGATCGTGCAAGCCAAAGCGGATCTGGCAGCAGAAAAAGACAGGATGGCCACAGAGCGAGCCGCTTTGGATGCCCAGGCTTATATACTCATGCTTGACCAAAACGCATCACAGGAGGTCTTAAAGCGGAAGCACAGATCACGCCTGCCATTAGGGTTTGATCCTCGAAGTCTCTTTCACACTCCAGGAGCGGGACCCAGTAATCCGCCGCAGCACCTGGAGGCAAACCGGATTGAGGCACCAGGACCAGGGGGGACGGTCCAACCTCGCCTGATGGAACCTCCTCAGCAGAACATTGTGAATTTTCCGCCGGTCCAGACGCCCCCAGGTCATTATTCTAATCCTATGGACAACCTTGTTGCAGCTGCCGCGCGATTAGAGGCTATCCCAGTCGAAGGGGACTCTCCGCAAGCGATAGAGACGCGCCGGGTTAAGGATCTTCTCCGGACCGCGCTGATTCAGCAGGAAGCCTACTCGTACAGCCGTGATCGGATTCACTCTACGCCCCGTCCAAGCCGGAGCTATAGCAGGCGCATGGATGAACCGGCCATATCGAGCAATGCGCGAGGCCGTGAAGCGGCCTATGGCAATAGCCCGGCAGGCGGTGTTCGCGATGCTCAGGATGTGGTGGACCGGGCCCGGGCACGGAGGGAAGCCGAGTTAGCAGCGCAGGATGATGCGGATCAACTTACACCGGTTCGCCCTACCACCTTCGCCGGACCAGGAGTCGCATCCGCTTTGGGAGTGCCTTGTTTAATCCCCGCTTTACGCAATGTGCGCCTGCCCAAAGATTTCAAGGGTCCACGCAAGGTGCCGAGTTACACTGCTGATTTATCCCCTGAAGCGTGGATAGAGAGTTATGAGATGGCCATGGAGATGTTAGACGTGGATGAGGCCGCATGTGCAAAATACTTCACCATGATGCTTGAAGGCACGGCGCGTACCTGGTTGAAGAGCCTACCGCCCAATTCTATCGGCTCATGGGCCCAGTTGCGGGCCCGGTTTATCCAGAATTTCAAGGATACGTGTAAGCAGCCCAAATCCATAGTAGACCTGGCGGCTTGTGTCCAGGGGGAAGGAGAATCAATGACCCATTGGGTGCGCCGCGTTTCAGAAATTTTGCACTCGTCCGACAGGATTAATGCTGACTCTGCGATCTTAACCCTGGAAGGCAACTGCCGGTTTGAGCCCTTAAAATTGAAATTGGGACGCATGAAGCGGTTCTGTAATGACATGGGAACCCTCATGGCCGCTCTAGTGAAGTATGCTGATTCGGACAGTACCAAGGATCCCGAGACTGATGATGATGAAGCAGGGAAGGGAAGGAAGAATAGCAACTCCAAACAGCAGCAGTATAAACCGGCGGGTCATGGAAACGGAGGCAAGCGCAAGGTGGATGGCAGCATGGACTTTGTGGCCAACACTAATACACAGGACAGGGGACAGCGGCGCAGAGGTAAAGCGGCAAATCGTAATGGGGCTCCCAATCCTAACGCAAGCCGTTTGAATTATTTGATGAATCAGCCTTGCCCGAAGCACGGGATGAAGGAGGCGCCGGCTAACCACCTTTGGAAAGATTGTTATATCATGCAGGAGTTCAAAAACTCTAATGCCTTCCGGTATGATCACGGATCAGGTGGCGGTTCAGGGTCCGGTTTCCACGGGCTGGATCACGATGGAGCTTCCGGTTCAGGTCGCAATCAGGGCGGTCACAATCATCAGAATAATCAGAACAGCCAGCAGCAGCAGCAGTCGGGTTATCAGAGCCAGCCAAAACAGTTGAACAATGGGCAATATCATGTTTTCACAACTAGTTTGGATAAACGCGACCGAAAACTCCACAAGCGGGCGGTGAATTCTGTTGAACCGGCCTTACCACGTTACTTGCGCTGGTCGGAGCAGCCTATCGTGTGGAGCAGAGAGGATCACCCGCCCCGGGTTGATAATCCGGCCCAGCTAGCATTAGTGGTAGACCCTCAGGTGGGGGGTTATAAATTCACCAAGGTACTCATGGATGGAGGAAGCAGTATTAACATACTGTACTATGAGACATTCTGCCGCATGGGTTTAACA
The DNA here is from genome assembly GCF_002162155.2 of Triticum dicoccoides. NCBI lineage: Eukaryota > Viridiplantae > Streptophyta > Magnoliopsida > Poales > Poaceae > Triticum > Triticum dicoccoides. The sequence goes on along the minus strand of NC_041392.1, from coordinate 428,262,687 downwards.
GACAAAGATCTCAGACCGTCGAATACGGTGTTCCATGGTGTGGTGCCTGGAAAATCTGCATATCCTGTTGGTAAGATAGCCCTGGATGTGGCTTTTGGGGACGAATACGACTCCCGGTCGGAAAAACTAACATTTGAGGTGGTGAAGATCCGGAGCCCGTATCATGCCTTGTTTGGCCGGCCGGCTTACGCCAAGTTCATGGCGCGGCCTTGTTAGATCTACTTGCAGCTCAAGATGCCGGGTTACAAGGGGACAATAACGGTTCATGGGAGCCGTAGGGTCGCTTTGGAATGTGAGGAAGGTGATGCGGCTTATGCAGAGTCGGTCTGTGCCACGGAGGAGTTGAAGTATTATAAGGACAATGTCGATCCGGCGGATATGAATCCTTTGAAGAAGCCAACTACAGAGCATGATTCAGATCTGAAGTTCAAATCGGCAGCTGAGACCAAGCTTGTTGACTTCGTGCCCGGTGATTCATCCAAGCAGATCACTGTCAGTACTAATTTGGATCCCAAATAGGAAAGCGCGCTCATCGAGTTCATCCGTGAGAATCGGGACATCTTCGCATGGAAGCCATCCGACATGCCAGGTGTACCGAGGGAACTCGCTGAGCACACTCTTAATGTGGATCCTAAGTATAAACCGGTGAAACAATTCCTCCGTCGGTTTAACGAAGAAAGGCGAAAGGCCATTGGAGAGGAAGTGGCCAGGCTTTTGGCAGCTGGCTTTATCATTGAGGTGTTCCATCCAGAGTGGCTTGCTAATCCGGTGCTGGTTCTTAAGAAAAATGGCACTTGGCGTATGTGTGTGGATTACACAGATCTTAACAGGGCCTGTCCAGCAGATCCTTTTGCCCTCCCCCGCATTGACCAGATCATTGATGCCACGGCAGGTTGTGAGCGTTTGAGTTTTTGGATGCATACTCTGGATATCATCAGATCAAAATGGCGGTTAAGGACCAGGAGAAAACAGCGTTTATTACTCCCTTTGGAGCCTTCTGCTATGTGTCTATGCCCTTCGGACTCAAGAGTGCCCAAGCCACCTACCAACGGTGTGTACAGAATTGCCTGCATAAACAGATCGGCCGCAATGTGCACGCCTATGTGGATGATATTGTAGTAAAGTCAAGGCAGAAGGAGACGCTGGTGGATGACTTGAAGGAAACCTTTGACAACTTGCGGGTTTACAAGATGATGCTTAATCCGGCCAAGTGTGTCTTTGGTGTTCCGGCAGGCAAGTTACTGGGTTTCCTGGTGTCTAATAGAGGAATTGAGGCTAATCCGGAGAAGATTGCAGCTATCACCTCCTTGGCTAAACCGAAGTGCATCAATGATGTTCAGCGCTTGGCGGGCCGAATCGCCGCACTAAGCCGGTTTATCAGCTGCCTCGGAGAGAAGGCCATTCCTTTGTACCAAATGCTGAGGAAGACAAACCATTTCATTTGGAGTCCGGCTGCTGATGAAGCATTTGAGGACCTGAAGCGGCAGTTAGCCAATCCGCCTGTTCTTGCAGCTCCGGTCGACAAGGAGCCACTGTTATTATACGTAGCGGCCAATGCTCGGGCAGTTAGCGTGGCTATTGTGGTGGAACGCAAAGAGGCAGGCAAGGAATATCCGGTTCAACGGCCGGTTTATTATATCAGCGAGGTGCTTATTGAATCCAAGCAAAGATATCCGCATTGGCAGAAGCTAGTCTATGGTGTTTTTATAGCCAGTCGGAAGTTGAAGCAGTATTTTCAAGGGCACCCCATCACAGTGGTCAGTTCAGCTCCCTTGGGTGATATTATACAGAACCGGGAGGCGACTGGCCGGATTGCCAAGTGGGCTATAGAGCTTGGGCCACACGGACTGAAGTATGTGCCTCGGACGGCAGTGAAGTCTCAAGCACTTGTTGATTTCATCAATGATTGGACGGAGTTACAAGCACCAGAGGAGAAGCCGGATCACACATATTGGACTATTCATTTTGACGGATCCAGGCAATTGGAAGGCTCGGGGGCTGGAGTCGTATTAACTTCCCCACGAGGTGATAAGTTTTGTTATGTTCTCCGCTTAATGTTCCCTTGTACTAATAATGCAGCTGAGTACGAAGCCTTGCTCCATGGTCTCCGGATGGCTAAAGAGATGAATTTAAGCCGGGTTAAGTGCTTTGGTGACTCGGACCTAGTGGCTCAACAGGTGTCTGGCACTTGGGATTCTAAGGACCCGCTCATGGCTGCATATCGTCGGGAAGTGGATAATATTGCGGGTTGTTTCAAGGGTTATCAAGTGGATCATGTGGACCGTCGGAAGAATGAAGTGGCGGATGCTTTAAGCCGGTTGGGCTCTCAGCGTAAACCGGTCCCGCCTAACGTCTTTTTGGATGTGTTGCACAACCCGTCAGTCAAGCTCCCAGGTGAAGCGGATTTGGCTATTCCTGATCCGGAGGCTCAATTGGTGGCAGCTCTGCATGTTATTCCGGATTGGACAGTTCCTTATCTTGCGTACATGAGCCGGGGGGAGTTACCAGAGGATGAGATTCTAGCCAGGCAGATAGTCCGGCGATCCAAGTCTATGACGATTGTCAATGGTGAATTACATCATTGCAGTGTATCAGGGGCGTTTCAACGTTGTGTTTCTCCTGAGGAAGGCTGTGAAATCTTAAGAGAAATCCATGAAGGGGATTGTGGACACCACGCCGGTTCAAAGTCTCTGGTGGCAAAGGCGTTTCGTCACGGGTTCTACTGGTTGACAATGCATGCTGACGCGGAGGACTTGGTTAAACAGTGTGATGGATGTCAGAAATTTTCAAGGCGTGCTCATGTGCCGGCTCAAGAATTGAGGATGATCCCAATAACATGGCCGTTTGCAACTTGGGGGCTGGATATGGTTGGACCTTTTAAAAGATCCAAGGATAAGAAAACCCACCTTTTGGTGGCAGTTGACAAATTTACCAAGTGGGTTGAAGCGGAGCCTGTCAGCAAGTGTGATGCAGCAACAGCGGTGCAGTTCATCAAGAAGGTGATTTTCTGGTTTGGTTTTCCACACAGCATCATTACTGACAATGGTACCAATTTATCTAAGGGCACTATGAGGGAGTTCTGTGAACATGAGCATATCCGGCTTGATGTGTCGTCAGTGGCACACCCCCAGTCTAATGGACAAGCAGAACGAGCTAATCAAGAGATATTGCGAGGCATCAAACCCCGGCTTATGGTCCCATTGCAAAGAACACCAGGATGTGGGGTTGAAGAGCTACCATCTGTGCTATGGAGTATCAATACTATGCCAAACCGATCCACAGGATACACGCCATTTTTTATGGTCTACGGAGCGGAGGCAGTTCTCCCTAGTGATGTCCGGCATGATTCGCCTCAAGTGGCAGCTTATGTCGAAGCGGATAATGAGACAGCCCGGCAAGACGCTTTGGACTTATTGGACGAGGAGCGTGATGTAGCAGCTGCCCGTTCGGCAATTTACCAACAAGATCTTCGTCGCTATCACAGTCGCCGGGTTAGAACTAGAACTTTTCAAGAAGGAGATTTGGTGCTTCGACTCATCCAAGATCAGACGGATATGCGCAAGTTATCCCCACCTTGGGAGAGACCTTTCGTGCTCAGCAAGAATTTGCACAATGGATCGTACTATCTGATGGATATTCGAGAGCATGAAGATTCACGTACATCAGAGGAGGAGACCAACAGGCCGTGGAATATAGCTCATCTTCGGCCTTACTACACTTGAGCCATCGGCTCTATCTATGTACATATCATGACAGTGTATATATTATCTTTGATATAATAAAACCGGAGCCTCAGCTAAAGCGGGGTCTCTGTCTTTCTTATCATGCGTGGTTACCTGGAGTGGTTCTGTTTTTAAAGCAGCCTCCGGTTTTCCCCTTGACATTTGCTTTTTATATATCACTTGGGGCCTTGGTCGTGTCCGAACCAACGCGACACCTTTTGATAGGCGACAGCCACCAGATCACTTGGGGACATGGTCACGTCTGAACCAGTCACGCCTCTTGATCGGCCTAAGGCCACAAAATCACTTGGGGGCTTGGTCGAACCCGAACCATTGCCACGCCTCTTGATCTGGCATATATGCCACGAATCATTTGGGGACCTGGCCGACTTGAATCATTGTCACTCCTATTGGGGGCTTGGTCCTGTCCGACCATGGTAACACCAACTGATCAGCTCAGTATAGCATATTTTTTGCAAATGGTTTTTATCATTGCCTTTGCTTCCATGTTATTTTCATGGTTTGTTTGTTCTTTGTTTTTGTTGGATTCTTTTATGTCAGCAAACACTCTTTTTCCGGTTCGGCCGATGGATTTGATTTCCCTTTAATCCGGAGAAGTATGCCCGGTTTACCTTTTCTTTTACGGGAGCTGTTTTCTCCCCCCTTATTGATGGTAATGGTTTATAAAACCTCCGCTTCAAGCTTGGCTAAGCCAGCTTCATGCCCAGACATGGCAGGAAATATGAATTGAAGTTTTTCGAACAAAAGCTTCAGTACTTATGCGCGAAGGCATATTCAAGGCAGAAGTATTAACTATTCTATTACAAGGCAGCATGGTGCCCAATAAAGTTCGTTGTTCTTTTGGAAAGATGCCAAAGACAGCTATCCAAACCGGCTTCCGGTTCAAGCCTGCTCTTCATCATCCGCCACTTCAGCTTCCTCGTCTCTACCCATTGGCTGGAAATCAATAGTGGTCCAGTCGATTCCCATTAAAGCTTGGAAAACAGCCTCTTCATGGATTAGGGAAGACGGTTCAATATCAGGAGCGTAAGTGTGCTTACGGATTGGAGGGATCAGATTCTCCGCTTCAAGAGTTGGGGCAGGCACTCGCTTGTTCTGGTCATTGTATTGAGCTTGATAATGCGTCAAGTCTGCCTCTTCAGCTAACTGACAAGCCAGAGGGCGCACTGCATGGTTTATTGCCCTTAAATCCTCTTCGTTAAATTCAGAGCCATCTTCCTTCAGGCTGGGATAGCCTTGAGATGCTTCAACAAGGTCGAAATCTGGCACCCATGCCTTTGCCCGGATCAAAGCATTAATAGCTCCGGTTCGAGCAGCAGATTTCTTCAGCTCCTCCATCCGGGCCGGAAGCATTGACAACTTGCTAAGAGTGTCCTAGATTAAAGAGGGCGCCGGGTTGTTGTGAGAAGCTGTGGTGATGATCCGTTCGGCTCCGGTATACAATTGTTCCACCAAGGTGTAGGCAGCTTTCAATTTCTTCCGCACATCATTTCCTAAGTGCCCAATACATGTGCCTACAACAAGATTGGAATGATCTCAAACCGGATTTACGCTACAGCAGGTTCAAATTATCACAGAAGTTACAAGGAGCTTACCAAAGATTGCAGCAGTCATGGAGTGTATTTGCCGCTGTACGGCCGTCAGTTCATCCACCACCGGTTTAAGGGCAGCTTCAGCATTTTCTGCTCTTTTGGTTAAACCGGCCTTCTCAGTGGCCCAGTCAGCCCGCTCTTTCTTGAAGCCTTCTTTCAGCCGTTCAGCAGTGCTCAAGGCGCTGGTTAATTCTTGCTTTGCCTTATCTGTTTCAGCCTGCTGGGTTTTCAAGGCCTCCTGTAAATCGGCAATCCGGTCCTCCTTGATTTTCACCTCAGCCTGCATACAGACAGCGTTTAAGCTTTGCACAGGCGATCCAAGAAATTGAAGTATCAACCACATAACAGAGTTATATGCCTGACACTTGGGGGCTAATGCACCTTCAATTTTTATATATTACTCGATTACAAAGTCCCAAGCTCAATACAAGTAGTCAACTTGGCACTTGGGGGCTAATGGCTATTTGATCAAGTTATGTTCTAAGAACAGTTTTCTATTGGAGCCCCGGTTTACTTATGCTAAGTTAGACCGGCCCTTGCGGGTTATACTGATCGGTTTTAAAAATGTTCAGGATCAAAGTCCCGGTTTGACCAATGTTACAAAGCGGCCCTTGGGGGTTAGAAGGATGGAGGTAATGGCAGCAAGGAAAGAAGTAAGTTACCTCAAATTTATCCCTCATCATTTTGACCAGGCCAGCTTCACAGTCACGGCTAGTGTAAAGCCGGTTTAAATAGCCGGAGTGAAGATCTTGGGCACTCAGAGCAGCATATGTCTCTAGTTCAACATCCCATTTTTCTTTGTTCAAAGCAGAAAAATCCTCTTTGATGGTGTGCTTGGTAAGGGTGACAGGATTCCCGGGTTCAGAGTGGCCCACACCGGTAATCACAACATCATCATCTTTGGACTTGCCAGTTTGTGTTGGCGCGGCCGTTTGGTCAGCAGGAGTGTGGGATTTCTCAGTCTGGATGGAGCTGGCAGGCGGATCAGCAGAGGCTGGAGTATTAATAAGCCCTTCTTCGGGAATAACGTCGTCTTGCAAAGGAGGATCATTGGGGATATCTTCAGAAGTAAACATTTCACGATCCGGCGCTTGGTCATGTTCTAGGGCCACATCTTCTTCAGCCGCTTTATCCAGGCGGGCTTTCTTGCTCGGTTTAGGTTTGGCCCTGAAAGAAAATCAAAGAGTCAAGGAAAAGCATAAGCCATTGCATAGTGTACTGGAAGCATATGTTCAGCTTAGCTTACCCAAGAACCGTTTTTAACGGTGGCAGCTGAGTGGCCGACGATTCACCAGAAGATGAATGAGAAGTAACCTGATAATTGGAGTCGGATGGGTTAAGAGGTTGACGGAAGAAACCCGCTTTAGGATGTAAATCAACAAAAAGGTCAGAGACCTCAGAGCGGCGTTTTCGAACCGGACTGTTTGGTAAACCGGTGGAGGTAACTACCTGGCCACTGTGCCGGGTTGTGCGGCGAACTTCATGTTGCTGAATCTTCATATGAAATTTAGGATCCAAATAAGCAAGAGGATGAGAAAATTTAACTTTACGGTTTGCTTGTCGAAGTTTTGGCAAGGGCAAGATTTCTGAATCGGAAGAGAGAATAGTTACCTCAACGAATTCCGCATTGCTGGCTTCAGCGTCATCCTGACAAGCATCATCATCAATAAGGCGTGTAAAAAATAAGCCAAGCGAGTCAAGTTCTACCTCAAGGTCCGGGTTACCCACATCATCATCAATAGCTGGATCAGATGAAGCGGTGGTTTTTCTCTTATGAGCTGGCTTCTTAATAACCTTGGTCTTGGGACGGATTGGCCGCCCTGCTTTCTCCGTTTTTTCTTGAGGAAGTTTCTTGCTCCAAAACGGATTATCGCCCTGGATCAGCAGTAATTAAATGTCAAACATATAAAGCAGTAACCGGTTCAACAATAGAGCAATTAAAATATTACCGCTGGCGGTTTGTTGGTGGTGCAGTAAGGAGGCAGACAGGTTTGAGCACAGAGGTGCTCCGGTTCATTCAGCATCTTTTTCACAGATTCTGTGACTTCGTCATCGGGGAGTTGGATTTTAGTGTGTCGGAGTGGGTCATCGACACTATCAGTATACTGGCACATCAAACTAGAGCGTCGGCTCAGAGGCAGTATGCTCCATGATATCCAACAGCGGGCAAGATCTATTCCCGTTAAGCCGTTGGCCATAAAAGCTCGGAGCTTGGACAATTGCGGAGCGTATTTAATCCTTTCCTTGGCGCTTAGCCTTTGTGGAAAAGGGTGCGTGTTGCTGAGCCGTTCCGGGCGGAAGCCGGGCAAGGGATTTTCATTATCAGGGGAGGTATCCTTGCAATAAAACCAAGTTGCATTCCACTCCTTGGGGTGACTGTGGAGTTTGACGTGGGGATAAGTGATCTCCTTCCTCTTTTGAATGGCCATACCGCCCAATTCAGTGTTGGGGCCATCGGTGAATTCAGTGCGACGGTTTAAATGGAAGAGGTCTCTAAACAACTCAACTGAAGGCTCCTCTTGAAGGTATGCCTCAGAGAGCACTTGAAAGTGGCATAGATTGGTAACAGAGTTGGGGCCAATATCCTGTGGACGGAGCTGAAAATTGGCTAACACATCCCGGTAAAATTTAGAACCAGGCGGTTTGAAGCCCTAGGCCAAGTGATCTGCGAAGACCACAACCTCTCCTTCCTGTGGGGTGGGAGGACATTCATTTCCAGGAACCCTCCAGTGGATCGTATCTTTACTGTCTAAAGCGCCAATCAAGACTAGATCGTCCAACTGTGATTCCGTGACGCGAGAAGGAACCCAATTGCACTCATACACTTGTTTGGCCATGGCGAGATCTACAAGAAATATGTGATCTGGTTCAAGAACATGCTGGATAAAAGAAGGTGTTGATCTAAACTACGGTAGTCCGGAGGCAGTACGTATAAACCAGTCTTCCATAATGCGGCGTCATATGGATTCTGGCGGTTCAACCAGGGGACTAATGGTATATACCGGTTTGGTAACTTTTTGTCTATGATAAAGTTAAACCGCCTGATCTAAGCAGCGGAAGAAATTGAATCTACGGACAACTAGATACGCAGAAACAAGTTTCACAGGATCTTATCACAGCCGCGGATCTACAACGAGCTCACAAAAACAGAAAATATTCTGGAGAGTAAGGCAGAAACAGAAGTGAACCATTGAGCGGGTATGTGCGAGAAATATATGGACTTAGATGAGAAACTACAGGTGGATGCTTAAAGGCTACTACTAAACGCAGCAGGGGTTCACAGATTCATTCAAGGTCAGAAAACAGGTATGAGCATGCGATGAACACAGCGCGAACATGGAACCCTAAGAATAGATCTAGGGCAAGAGGAGGAGAAAGCTTACCGGGAAAGGAGAAGATGCGGAAAGATGCCGCAATGCTCTGGTACGTTCAGGTTGATGCAGCGGCCCAAGGCGAGGCAGAGGTTGACGGCGGTGGCGGAGCTCCAAGGCTGGCGACGCGAGGAAGACGAAGAAGAAGGGACGAAGGGAAAAGGAAAGAAATGACCCTTCGGTCTTATTTATAAGGCAACAGAGCTAGGTCAAGCACGCGGATCCAGGAGCTATTATTAAAAGAGGGCGTTATAAATGATAAAATTTCATGATGACGTCATACCGGTTCACAGCAACCAGAAATGATGACGACATGGCGATTTACCAATTACCAGAAGATGTCCAAGACACAAGATTTTGTGAAGGATTGACATGAACCAGTTCAAATCAATCTGGGGCCTAATGTCGGGGATATTACCACTAGGCGTAAACCGGCCTACTTGGGTCGGGTTAACTTCATTAGTGGTATAAGCAGATGAAGGCCCAAGGCCTATAGTCGGTTTAGAACCTGTAGCCGTAAACCGGCCGGATGTGTAACTTGTATTGTAAGTTAGGAACAGAGAGATACCAACCGGCATACGAGTATGGACCGGTTGGGACTCTTCGGACCGACGGGCGTCACCCGTGTATATAAGGGGACGACCCGGCGGCGGTTCAGGGAGAACAGACGACAACTCGAGTCTAGGCGAAGCTTGTTTGCTCCCTAGCCATCGAGACCACATCAATTCCATCACAACTAGACGTAGGCTTTTACCTTCATCGAAGGGGCCGAACTAGTATAAACCCCTCGTGTCTTTGTGTCCGCTTTAACCCCTTCAAGTAAACTCGTAGCGATGGCTCCACGACTAAGTCCTTTCGCTAGGACATCTGCCGTGACAAATCCACGACAGATAGTGTCCGGCTCTGCAAAATAAGTTCCACATACTGTCGTAGAGAGAATAATATTTACACAAATCTAATCCGCTGACGTATTTCGTAGTGTGTCATCACGCCACAGCCAAGCCTTTATTTGAACCGTTTTTACTATCCCACCTCAGCGCGTTTTGCGAGGCGGTTTCCTTGGCACGTCTTGTCGAAGCAGAGATCGTGTCCCCTTATCCCGGGATTCTCGTCAATACGGGCGTGGGTAACCCAACCGCGCCATTAATTACGGCGCTTGGGAGATAAGCGAGTTTTACCAGGCTGGTGGGGACGCATAGTTTCGTCCGCCCATATAAGGGGATAAGGATCCGCCTTTTCATCCACGCCTTCCTCCTCCTTTGCTCATCCATTTTCACGCACTCAAGCTCCAGCGCCCAAGTCCGCATTCCCCACCTCAACCTTCTCCGGCCAAGTCCGGAGCGGGAGGCAAGTGGATGGTCTCCTCCGTTATGGAGGGACACATCAAGAAGCTGAGGAAAGTCAGGTACTTGTCTGACGACATCGCGCACCGGTTCCCAGACAAGGGGCAGCTCATCCCCACCCCCAGGCCCCATGAGAGGGTGGTATTTCTCACCCATTTCCTCCGTGGACTAGGCTTCCCTCTCCGCCCATTTGTCCGAGGACTCATGTTCTACTACGGCCTAGACTTCCACGATCTGGCCCCGAACTTCATCCTCAACATCTCGGCGTTCATCGTCGTGTGCGAGGCCTTCCTCTGCATCCAGCCCCACTTCGGCCTATGGCTAAAGACCTTCAATGTCAAGCCGAAGGTAGTGGGCGGCCGCCAGGCGGAGTGCGGAGGCGCCATGGTGGGCAAGATGCCCAACGTCCTATGGCTCGAGGGCTCCTTCGTGGAGACCATAAAGGGGTGGCAATCGGGGTGGTTCTACATCACCGAGCCGTGTGACCCTGAATGGGTCGCAGCCCCTGAGTTCGGATCCGGAATCCCTACGCGGCTCACCTCCTGGAAAGAGAAGGGCCTGCCGTGGGGTAAAAAAGGAGAGCTGACCGGACTCCAGACATGTGTCCAAAACCTGGTGAGCAAGAAGCTCAAACTTGTTAACGTAGTCCAGGTCATGTTCATCCATCGGATCCTCCCGTGCCAACAACGGGATTTCAGCTTGTGGGAGTTCAACCCGGCCCAGCACCGAACTCTGAGCAGGCTCTTCGACACAACGTACGAAGATGCCTGGAAGGTGCTATTCAAGGGCGTCGAGGCTCCCGCATCCGCTACCGAGGATCGTGGATTCAGCGCGCAGCGTCAAGCCAACACGGTAAGCTATTTTTACCTCTTACATGATATCTGTCTTTCATAGTTTGACTCTATGCGGGATCTAAGCCCCCATGCCTTTGACAGGACTGGCAGAGGACGGCCGAACAGATCAACTGTCCGGCTCCTTTGCCCGAAGACCCAACGGACGCCCGCTTGGCGGAGCTGCTGGTTCCGGCACCTTACGTGGTGCCGGAGAAGAAGGCCAAGAAGAAGGCCACGGGAACCCGGAAGAGTTCCCGACGCCCGGTGGAGTCGGACTCATCGTCCGATGACTCCGAGGCGCACTCCTCCCACGAAGAGGAGGAGGAAGAAAGAGAGGTTTCTTCCCCAGCAGGGGGAGAAAAGAAAAGGAAGGCCTCCCCAAATGGGGAGGCCGGAGGGTCCAAGAAAGGGAGAACCCTCCCTACGGACTACTCCACCAACGCCGACGACGACGAAGAGGAGTGGCCGCTCAGGGCCAAGCCCCTGGAAAAATCGTAAGTATTCGGATACCTGAGTGACTCATGGCGTTCCTTTATTGCACAGCTTCTCCTGACGCCGAATATAATTATGCAGTCCGCCCAAAGCCCGGCTCGATGTGTCGTCGAGCAGCTCCCTGGATTCGTCGAATGTGAATAGTTTTTCACTTCCGACCGCTACCTCCCCCCGCCCTACGGACGACGCTGAGGTGTTGTCCCAAAAGGTTCCAAGTCAGGAGGAGGTGGTCCTTGAGGCACCGCAAGGCGACCTCCCGGACTCCAGGCGCAAAGGGGAAAAAACCCAAGGGCTCCAAGTCCGGCCCTGGGCCGGACACCGCACCGGAACCTTCAATGGTTCCGGAGTCCGGCAGGCGGCCCCCTAGTAAGAAGGGCAAGCCTACGACGCCGGTGACCTCCGTCCAACCGGAGGCACCGGATAATTTGCTGGAGGTGCTTAACGGCACCTCCATCGACGAGGAGCACCACACTATTATGAGTGCGGTGATCCAAAAGGTTCAGTCCGCCAAAAGCGGGCTGACTGAAGCCTGTGCCAGCCTGCTAACAGGCTTTGAGGTATGTGAAAAATATGTGAAAATATTACCGCATAGACAGTAGCCCCTGATGCTCTGTTTGGCGTTCGGAAAGAAAAGCCGAATAGAGGATCTAACAATATTCGCAGGAGTCTAACATAATTAAGTCAATATGCGTATGCAGGCTTCGCTGCTGGCCTCTGGCGCACTGACTACGGAGGTGGATGCGCTGAAGCAGAGCCTCGAGCGGTCCGAGCAAGAGCTCGGCCTTGCTAAAAAGGAGCTCGAGGAGAAAGAAGGTAAGTAATACCTTGTGGAGTATATTTAAAAAGATGTAGTTGCAAAAAATGACAGGATCGCTATTGGTGTCCTAGGGGCCATGACTGAGGTGGCGACCCTTAAGCAAGCGCTTTCCGAGGCCGAAAAGAAGGCGGCCACGGAGCGCACCGAGCGGGAGAAACATGAGGCACGGGTTGGCGAGGTGCAGCAAGAGCTCCAGGCTCTCATGAAAAAACATGAGAGTTTGGAGTTTGACTCAAAGACGCGAGAGTCCGAGCTCGCGGCGGCCCTTGAAAGCCCCAAGTTTGCCAAGGCCGAAGCCCAGAAAGCCCTCCAGGAAGTTGAGGCGATGAAGAAGATAGCGGCGGGTAAGGCATTCTTTATGCAAAGCAAGCACGTGAAAGTGAATTACTTGTTACTTACCCGAATCCGGAGCTCTCCAGGAGCATTCGCAGATTTGCCCCGTAGCGTGTCAGATGCCGCCGCCTTCTACTGGGCCGAGGAGGGCAGCTCGACGGAGAAGGTGTTCTGGTCTTAGTATGCTGAGGCCGGACACTCGGTGCCCTTGAGAGACCAGCTGAAGCAACAGGTCGAGCTCCATAAGGTGGCCGAACAGGCCATGAAGGGCCTTATAGTTCGGCTGTGGCCTGGAGAGGCCCTGCCTGGGAGCTACTTCGGGCTGGTGAGGCGGCTGGTGGATGCCTATCCGTGGCTTGAAGTCGTCAAGCGCTCTGTCTGCATCGAAGGTGCCCGTAGGGCACTTGCCCGTGCTAAAGTGCACTGGGGCAAGATGGATGCGGAGAAGCTTGTGAAGGACGGGCCACCGTAGGGCAAGGAGCATCGCCACCCCGAGATGTATTATGAGGGCGTCCTGAAGGGCGCCCGCCTTGTGGTGGACGAATGTTCCAAAGATGTAATATTTGAGTGAACTTGTTCGTTTTATCATGTGCGCTAAAAAATTGTTCATATGCGCTATGCAACGCTTGTTTTAATTTAAAATATTACCTTCTATGCGGACATTTATTGAGTCTGAGAGATGGCGAGTTGTCGGCTTCTGCCCCCATGCCACGAGTGCTGGGGTGTTCGGGATAAACCTGAGCACTCTTTTTCCCATTCTTGGGTCCTTCGAGGGAGGTGCTCAGCACAACGAACAAGGCAATCGGACTATAATGCGTTATCACTCTCACTTAGCCAGAGAATTCTATAATTTTAAATTTCGGCAAAGCCCCTAGTGTTCGGAAGACTGAGTTCGGGGCGCTATACACGCCTAGGCCGGACAAAGCCGACTCCTCGCTCTAAGCGGCATAAGTCTTTAGGGACTCGAAACCTCCCGAACAGTGACCAGCTCTCGCCCTATCATGACAGTCAGTTTTAGCTTTCTCTACTGAGGTGCTTAGCCAGCTCAACCGGGGCACAATCGCAGTAGTTCTCCCAGCGCTACCTTAGCCGATATAGCGGAACGTAAGGTACCAAAACATGAGAGCCAGGCAAACCCAACTATTGACCAAAGACATGATTCGGAGCTGATGCATATAATGCTATAAGTTCGAAGGGCCGCACTTTGTGAAAGTGTTCGGACTTCTCACGCCGTATTATGGGGTGCTTGAGCCCCTGGCGTATGGACCGTACCAAAGTGTACGGGTGCTAAATGTCATAACTGAACATATGTATTGAAAAAGAAATTAATAGAGAATGCAATAATAAGCTGAAGCTAAGCATTGTTTATTTTAAAAGGCTGGTGTGAAAGCAGAACGATACAAATAGTGCGATAAGCAAGAGATGGGACTATTTGACATGTCCCCCTCCAGGGGCGAGCTGCGAGACGGTATGTAAGACATGTATTTTGCTCGTTGTAGAGACCACCTGGGAATTCGACGTAGCTTTCTGCCTCCTTGGTTGTTGCATCATGTGTTCGGCGGTTGTACTGCCGGACAGGCCTTCCGAAGAGTGGAGTCCTGAAAGTAGGAAATAATGACAAAATCGGGAGCCCCTAGTGCGGTTGAGCCGCATTTTTGGGCGTGTCGTGGTCGTGCCCCTCCCCCTGTGCCCATGGTATTTTCAGAGCATAGTTATGTACGCGTAGTACTGATTTCACAGTTTCGCGAGGGCTGGGGTCGTATTGCTACGCTTGCTCGGAACGTGCCAGGCGGTCTTGTTGTAGGTTACCCCGGGCGCGCTTGACGGTGTCCGGACGTTTAATAGCCGGACTGGAGAATTGCCTTGAGAGGCTTCTTTGTACTTCCGCTGCGAGGGCCGCCGTGTGCTCCTCCATTCGGAGAGAGCATTCGGTGTTTCCATTGACCGTAATGACTCCTCGAGGGCCTGGCATCTTGAGCTTGATATATGCGTAGTGCGGCACCGCATTGAACTTTGCAAATGTGGTTCGTCCGAGCAGTGCGTGATAGCCACTGTGGAACGGGACTATGTCGAAGATTAACTCCTCGCTTTGGAAATTATCCGGGGATCCAAAGACCACTTCAAGTGTAACTGAGCCTGTACAGTTGGCCTCTACACCTGGTATGACGCCTTTAAAGGTTGTTTTTGTGGGTTTAATCCTTGAGGGATCTATGCCCATTTTCTGCACTGTATCCTGATAAAGCAGGTTCAGGCTGCTGCTGCCGTCCATAAGGACTCTAGTGAGGTGAAATCCATCAATGCGGATGCTAGTGGGGTGGTCCCTTCGATCAAAAGTGATCAGGCAGGAGGACCATGGGTTGAACTTTGGGGCGACTGGCTCCAACGCGTATACGTCCCTGAGTGTACGCTTCCGCTCCCTTTTTGGGATGTGGGTTGCGTATATCATGTTCACCGTCCGCACTTGTGGAGGAAGCCCTTCTGTCCACTATTGTTCGGCGGCCGGGGCTCTTCGTCCTCGTCGCTGTGCAGCCCCTTGTCTCTGTTTTCGGCATTTAACTTGCCAGCCTGCTTGAACACCCAACAATCCCTGTTGGTGTGATTGGCTGGTTTTTCAGGAGTGCCATGTATCTGGCATGAGCGATCGAGTATACGGTCCAAACTGGACGGGCCCGGAGTGTTCCTCTTAATTGGCTTTTTCCGCTGACGGGGCTTAGAGCCTCTGAATCCGGCATTAACTGTCGTATCTTCAGCGTTGTCGCTGTTAATGCGGCGCTTGTGCTTATTGCGACGCGACCTGCCATTGCTGTCCTTGGTATCCGAATTACCAGGGCTCTTGGTCATGTTATTGCTACGAGCCAGCCAGTTGTCTTCTCCCGCGCAAAAGCGGGTCATGAGTGTCGTGAGGGCTTCCATAGATTTCGGCTTTTCCTGTCCAAGGTGCCGGGCAAGCCACTTGTCACGGATGTTATGCTTGAAGGCTGCTAGGGCCTCTGCATCCGGACACTCGACGCTTTGATTTTTCTTGGTTAGGAACCGTGTCCAGAATTGTCTGGCAGATTCTTCTGGCTACTGAATTATGTGGCTCAGGTCATCGACGTCTGGTGGTCGCACATAAGTGCCCTGGAAATTGTCGAGGAATGCGGCTTCCAGGTCCTCCCAACAACCAATTGATTCTGCTGGTAGGCTGTTAAGCCAATGCCAAGCTGGTCCTTTAAGCTTGAGTGGGAGGTATTTGATGGCGTGTAGATCATCGCCACGGGCCATGTGGATATGAAGGAGATAGTCCTCGATCCATACCGCAGGATCTGTTGTGCCATCGTATGATTCAATGTTTACGGGTTTGAAACCCTCTGGGATTTGATGATCCATTACTTCAACTATGAAGCATAGTGGGTGTGCGGCGCCTCTGTACTGGGCTATATCACGACGTAGCTCAAATGAGCTTTGTCTGCTGTGTTCGGCCCGGCCGGATTTACTGTATCCGGCGTGACGGTTATCGTCTCGTGTCGTGGGGCGCCCGCGCGATCCATAGATCGATCTTGTTTGCATTGCCCTATATTCCAACATATCTTGCAGGTCTAGCACATTTCCCCGTGCCTTGGTATTTTTTGAGCGACGCCGGGGTGCGGCTTGAGTGAAGGGTCGGGAGGACTCTCTGTCACGGCCGTGAGGTGGCCGGTCAGCCGCATCATGCGTTGGTGATGTAGGCTTAAGTGCTTCCTCCTCTAAACGGGGTAGCAACCTGCGCTTTGGGTAGCTCTTGGAGGGGCGTTTGAGTTTGTATTCCTCGGCCAAAAGGACTTCCGTTCATCTGTCAGCTAGCAAGTCTTGATCAGCTCTAAGTTGTTGCTGTTTTTTCTTAGGCTACTCGCCGTGGCCATAAGCCTGCGCTTAAAGAGCTCTTGTTCGACGGGATCCTCAGGCACGACAAATTCGTCGTCGCCGAGGCTTGCCTCGTCTTCGGAGGGAGGCATGTAATTATCATCCTCTTCTTCTCTGTCTGCCGCTCTCTCAGGGGGGCTGGCTTCTCCATCCTCCTGCGCTGAATCTTGCTGGAGGGAATTGTCTTCGGCACTGTCTGGGGTGTTATTATATCTCGTGCCGGCATCACCGTTTTTGCTTTGGCGTGACTTAGAGCGGCGCCGCTGACGCCGGCGCTTGGGTTGCTTCATGGAGGGGTCATCCCCCGTTGTTCTGTCGCCATTGCCTTCTTTGGGTGTACCACCATATATATGTCATATGACGAGGTGGCTTTCTAGTGCCCTATAGGCGCTGGTTCATGTTCGTCTCCTACATCGTCGTCCATACTGTCGATGTCTTCGGAGTCAAAGTCAAGCATGTCGGTTAAATCATCGACAGTGGCTACGAAGTGGGTGGTGGGTGGGCGTCGAATTTCTTCGTCGTCCGCATCCCAATCCTGTTGGCCATAGTCCGGCCAGGGCTCTCCTGACAAAGAGAGAGACCTTAGTGAATTCAGAATGTCGCTGAAGGGCGAGTGCTAAAAGATATCCGCGGTAGTGAATTCCATGATCGGTGCCCAATCGGATTCGATTGGTAGGGGCGCGGAAGGTTCGAAGTCCGGAAAAGAGTCCGGCACCTTGGAGTCACGGGCTTCGCAGAGGATGAGGCTGGTGTTCGGCTCGATCGCCATTGAGACTGGAGCCCCCGAGGCGGTGTCTAGCCACCCATCCTCGATCGGCGCAGTTGGCTCCGAGCTAAGGGTCGGAGCTGATGCGGGCACGGCCTCTAGGGTACTGTTCGGCGGCAGAGCTAGGTCATACCCATCGTGACAGTGCGGCACGCCCTGCTGTGGCTCGAATCCGTCGAAGATCAAGTGTCCGCGGATGTAGGCCGTGTTGTTCAAACTTCCAAATCTGACCTGATGGCCAGGGGCGTAGCATTCAATCTCCTCCAGATGGCCAAGCGAATTAGCCCGCGGTGCAAAGCCGCCGAACACGAAGATCTGTCCGGGGAGAAAGGTCTCACCCTAGACCGCATCATTGTTGATGATCGGAGGAGCCATCGGGCCTAAAGGTGACGACACAGAGGAACTCTCAATGAAAGCACCAATGTCGGTGTCAAAACCGGCGGATCTCGTGTAGGGGGTCCCGAACTGTGCGTCTAGGCAGATGGTAACAGGAGACAAGGGACACAATGTTTTTACCCAGGTTCGGGCCCTCTCGATGGAGGTAAAACCCCACTCCTACTTGATTAATATTGATGATATGGGTAGTACAAGAGTAGATCTACCACGAGATCAAAGAGGCTAAACCCTAGAAGCTAGCCTATGGTATGATTGTTGTTCGTCCTATGGACTAAAACCCTCCGGTTTATATAGACACCGGAGAGGGCTAGGGTTACACAGAGTCGGTTACAATGGGTGGAGATCTACATATCCATATAGCCAAGCTTGCCTTCCACGCCAAGGAAAGTCCCATCAGGACACGGGACGAAGTCTTCAATCTTGTATCTTATAGTCCGAGAGTCCGGCCAAAGGTTATAGTCCGGCTATCCGGACACCCCCTAATCCAGGACTCCCTCACTCGCGCTCGTCCATCACAAAGTGGTATGTTGACCGAATGATGAAGATATTGTTCTTCTCAGGTGCCCAAGTGATGATATCATCAGCGAGGCATGGGGAAATCTGAAAGCACAAGTGCTCCCTGGGTGATTTTGATAATTAATGACAACATATATCTTGTTGGACTAATACTTTTACCAAGTATGTTTCAGACAAGTTCAACAAATTAATTGGCATGGACTAAAGCATGTGGAACCCCTTTAAGATGCTAAGGACAAAGTATTAGCTCAAGCTTCAAGATCAAGACTCTACATTTTCTATTCTAGTGATCCAAGATCACATTGAGTCTATAGGAAAAGCCAATACTATCAAGAGGGGATGGGGTGTTGCTTGATGAGGTTCTTGCTTCATAGTGCTTAGTGATATGCTCCAAAACCCTCAACTACCTTCCCACATCCACATATGACCTAAACCAAAAGTCAAACTCGGCCCCACCGATTCTTTCTATCCGGCACCACCGAGTTCAGATGTCATAGCCACTGCCACAAACCCTAGGCAAATCGGTTTCACCGATAGGGATCTCGGTCTCATCGAGATGGGATTGTAATCTGTCTGTGTATGTCCATTACCAAAATCGGTCCCACCGAGATTGAGCAATCGGTACTACCGAGATTACAATGCAAACTTTCTAGTTAGCTTATTACCAAAATCGGTCCCACCGAGTTTGTGTAATCGATCTCACCAAGTTTGCCTGGCCAACTCTCTGGTTAGCTTATTACCAAAATCGGTCCCACCGAGTTTGTGTAATCGGTCTCACCGACATTACGTTATGCCCTAACCCTAACCATATCAGTCCTACCGAGTTGCATCTCAGTCCCACCGAAAATCCTAACGGTCACTAGGTTTGCTAAATAGGTCCGACCGAGTTTCTCAATTCGGTCTCACCGAGATTGGTAAATTGTGTGTAACGGTTAGTTTTTGTGTGGAGGCTATATATACCCCTCCACCCACTCTTCATTCGTGGAGAGAGCCATCAGAACATACCTACACTTCCAATACAGATTTTCTGAGAGAGAACCACCTACTCATGTGTTGAGGCCAAGATATTCCATTCCCACCATATGAATCTTGATCTCTAGCCTTCCCCAAGTTGCTTTCCACTCAAATCTTCTTTCCACCAAATCCAAATCCTGTGGGAGAGAGTTGAGTGTTGGGGAGACTATCGTTTGAAGCACAAGAGCAAGGAGTTCATCATCAACACACCATTTGTTACTTCTTGGAGAGTGGTGTCTCCTAGATTGGCTAGGTGTCACTTGAGAGCCTCCGACAAGATTGTGGAGTTGAACCAAGGAGTTTGTAAGGGCAAGGAGATCGCCTACTTCGTGAAGATCTACCGCTAGTGAGGCAAGTCCTTCGTGGGCGATGGCCATGATGGGATAGACAAGGTTGCTTCTTCGTGGACCCTTCGTGGGTGGAGCCCTCCGTGGACTCGCGCAACCGTTACCCTTCGTGGGTTGAAGTCTCCATCAACGTGGATGTACGATAGCACCACCTATCGGAACCACGACAAAAACATTCGTGTCTCCAATTGCGTTTGAATTCTCCAAACCCTTCCCCTTACATTCTTGCAAGTTGCATGCTTTACTTTCCACTGCTCATATACTCTTTGCATGCTTGCTTGATATGTATTGTGTTTGTTAAACTTGTGCCAAAACTCCACTTCAACTTAAAGAAATTAAAAACTGCAACTTTTGGTACTTCGTGTCTAATCACGCCCCTCTAGACACCTCTTCTCGATCCTTTCAATTGGTATCAAAGCCTTGGTCTCCATTGCCTTGGTTTAAACACCTTTGGAGGAATATGGATGTGTCTACTTTGGGGAGTCTTAGAAGAGTGCCTATTCTTGATGGAGAATATTTTCATGAGTGGAAAAATGAAAAGCTTGAGATTTTCAATGAATATCACTTGAACAAGTACGTTGCTAGCCCTTGTGCACCTCATATTGATCCCTTGCATCCCACACCCGAAGAGGATCTTGACATGATTCGCAATCTTAGAACCATCAATCTTATCATAAGAGGATTGCCCAAAAATTTGATTGCTAGTTTGCCTACTCTTGATTGTGCCTATACTATATGGAAATTTCTTGAGGAATGATTTCCAGATTATTCCTTGAAAAATTTAGATGAAAGTCTCCATAAGTCTATTGCTTTGAGTAAGATGAATTCTAGTGATCCTAGCTTTGGTGATTGTCTATTTGAGCTTACCAATCTCATGCGTGCCATAGGAAATGTTGGGATCATTAGCGATATCATATCCGAAGCTATTAGAATTCATAAAGGTGACCATTGTGATGATCATTTGTCTAATGAATTACCCTCTCTAGGAATTGATCAATCAGAAAATGATGTTGAACATGGATACTATGATGAGGATGATGATAGTGACTATGATCTCGATGATGGGATGAGACACTTTGGTCTTATGGCAAATCTTCGTGGCTACATGGCTGGAGGAAAGGAATGGGTCCTTGATAGTGGATGTACTGATCATATGACTGGAGATAAAGACATGTTCTGTGAGCTTGCTGGAAACGACGGCCCTCGAAAGTATGTCACTTTTGGTGATAATTCAAAGGGTAAGGTGGTTGGCCTTGGTAAGGTGGCCATCTCACATGATAGCTCCATACAAAATGTCATGCTTGTTGAATCTCTTGGCTACAACTTACTTTCAGTATCTAGACTTGCTGATTTCGGTTTCAATGTCCTATTTACTGAAGTAGACTGCCAAGTGTTTCGTAGAGATAATCATAAAATGGTCTTTACAAGTATACATAGAGGAGATCTTTACATTGTTGATTTCACTAAAAAGGCTCAACCTAGAACTTGCTTAATTGCTAAATCTTCTAAAGGCTGGTTGTGGCATAGAAGGCTAGGCCATGTGGGCATGCGAAACCTTGACAAACTCATTAAAGGAAATCATATCCTTGGCGTTAACGATGTCATATTTGAGAAGGATAGACTTTGTAGTGCTTGTCAAGCAGGGAAACAAGTTGGAGGAAGTCATCGCGCTAAGAACATCATGACCACAAGAAGACCACTCGAGCTACTTCACATGGATCTCTTTGGTCCAAATGCCTACAAGAGTCTCGGTGGTAACTCATTTGGTCTAGTCATAGTTGATGATTTTTCAAGATTTACGTGGGTGTTCTTTCTTGATGACAAATCGCAGGTCCAAAAGATCTTCAAAAACTTTGCTAGGAAGGCCCAAAATCAATTTGACGTGAAGATCAAGAAGGTTCGGAGCGACAAGGGAACGAAGTTCAAGAACGCAAATGTAGACACCTTTCTTGACGAAGAAGGGATTGTACATGAGTTCTCGGCTACGTACACACCTCAACAAAATGGAGTCGTTGAGAGGAAGAACCGGACTCTTATCGAGATGGCAAGAATGATGCTTGATGAGTACAAGACGCCAAAACACTTTTGGGTGGAAGCGGTTGAGACAGCTTGTCATGCAACAAATCGCTTGTATCTTCACAAGCTACTTGGCAAAACGGCATACGAGCTCCTAACCGGTAACAAACCCCAAGTTGGATACTTTCGAGTATTCGGCTCAAAGTGCTACATTCTTGATAAGCATCGTCGTTCTAAATTTGCTCCTAAGTCTCATCATGGTTTCCTACTTGGTTATGGCTCAAACTCTCACACATACCGTGTCTACAACAATTTCACCCGAAAGGTTGAAGAAACGGTAGATGTGAAGTTTGATGAATCTAATGGCTCGCAAGTAGAGCAATTGCCAATTGATGTAGGAGACAAAGATCCCTCGGAAGCAATTCAAGACTTGTCTATTGGCAAGATTCGTCCAACGGAGATAAAGGAGAGTACCTCGTCTGTCCAAATGGAAGCTTCTACCTCACGACAAGGTGAACCAAGAGTTGATACGGAAGAATCCACGAGTAGGACACACCAAAATGAAGAAAACGAGGAAGTGCACCAAGACGAACGTCAACAACCTCCTTCTCCACCACGACAAGAGAACGATAATGCTAACAATGAAGAAGGCCAAGAAGAAGAACAAGATGAAGAAGATGTTCAACCAAGACCCAAGCAAAAGCTTTCACGAGTTCGAGCAAGAATTGCTAAAGATCATCCCGTGGAGCAAATCTACAATGATATCCAAACCGGGAGAATCACTCGCTCTAAAACTCGTTTGGCTAACTTTTGTGAACATTACTCATTCATCTCTAGCATTGAACCTATGAAGGTTGAAGAAGCATTGGAGGATCCGGACTGGATAAACGCTATGCAAGAAGAGCTACACAACTTTGAGAGAAATCAAGTGTGGACATTGGTCGAGAAGCCCGACAACAACCACAACATCATCGGTACCAAATGGGTGTTTCGCAACAAGCAAGATGAAGATGGACAAGTGGTTCGCAACAGAGCACGTCTCGTCGCCAAAGGCTACACACAAGTCGAAGGTATGGACTATGGTGGGACATATGCTCCCGTTGCTAGACTTGAGTCCATTTGCATCTTACTTGCTTATGCTAATCACCATGATATCACTTTGTACCAAATGGACATTAAAAGTGCTTTTCTAAATGGTGAAATTGAGGAGGAAGTTTATGTTAAGCAACCTCCTGGCTTTGTCAATCCTAAGAAACCTAATCATGTCTACAAACTTCACAAAGCCCTTTATGGTCTTAAACAAGCTCCTAGAGCATGGTATAAATGCTTGACCAAGTTCCTTATTGAAAAAGGCTTTGAAATTGGAAAAATAGATTCTACTCTTTTTACTAAAAGGGTTAATGGAGAACTATTTGTATGCCAAATTTATGTCGATGATATTATATTTGGATCAACTAACCATCATTTTAGTGAAAAGTTTGGGAAGCTAATGTCAGAGAAGTTTGAGATGTCTATGATGAGTGAACTCAAATTCTTTCTTGGTTTGCAAATCAAGCAAACTAAGGAAGGCACCTTTGTCTCTCAAACGAAGTACATCAAGGACTTATTCAAGAAGTTCAATATGCAAGAATGCAAAGGTATGACTACACCCATGCCTACTAGTGGACATCTTGATTTGACCAAAGATGGTGAACCGGTTGATCAAAAAGTTTACCGCTCTATGATTGGTTCATTGTTATATCTATGTGCTTCACGTCCCGATATCATGCTAAGTGTGTGCATGTGTGCACGATATCAAGCTTCTCCTAAGGAATGTCATCTTAAGGCTGTGAAGAGGATAGTGAGATACTTAATACATACACCAAATTTTGGCATTTGGTATCCAAAGAGGGCTTCCTTTGATCTTATTGGCTACTCCGACTCGGACTATTCCGGTGACAAGGTTGATAGAAAGTCCACTTCGGGTACTTGTCAATTCCTTGGTAGATCTCTTGTGTCTTGGTCTTCCAATAAACAAAACTCGGTATCCTTATCCACCGCCGAAGCGGAATACATTGCCGCTGGTTCATGTTGTGCTCAATTACTTTGGATGACCCAAACTCTTAAAGATTATGGGATATATGTGAAACATGTTCCATTACTTTGTGACAATGAAAGTGCTATCAAGATTGCTCACAATCCGTGCAACACTCTCGAACTAAGCATATTGAAGTTCGTCATCATTTCATTCGAGATCACGTTGCTAAGGTTGACATAAACCTTAAGCATGTTCGCACCGATAAGCAATTAGTGGATATATTCACTAAACCACTTGATGATAAAGTGTTTTGCAGGTTAAGAGGTGAATTGAACATCATTGATGCTTCAAACTTGGAGTAGGAACTCCATTGGATACATGCAAGACTTGAGCTTACGACTAATCACTTGATATTTCTCCTATGATGATTATCTTATGTCTTGAAAATTTGCATCTTGCATGTTATCTAACCCTTATAGGTACTTGGATGAATCTAATTCTATGAGATTGCAACTCACTCACATCTTGAGTAATCTCTACATCACCAAGTCTCTACACAATGGTGGTTGATGACAAGGAAGCACGAAACCTTTCAAACATATGCTTTGACAAATTCTATGTTGAGCTTCATGATTGTCATGTTGGATACACAAGTGCTCTTCCTTGCGAAAACTAACCCATGTAGGTAGATGAACTCAAAATACAAAGGGTGCTCCCAACTCCTGATGGGCTACATCAACCTTGAGCAACCCACACAAGTTCAACTACATGATCAAGTTCAACACCACCACCCAAGGTATGTTATTCCATCTTAGAGTAGCTTTACTCCAAGTCATGAGTCAAAGCAACTCGACAAGATGTGAATACATCAAGATACTTAAACGAAAAATGGTAACCCCATTTTGAGCTTAAACGATGAGTACGACCTATGATCAAGTGATCTCACTTGACTCCTAAGTCAATATACTCTAACATAGGTGACTTTGTCACCTCCCAACTCTAGATGAAGTTCTCTTGTGTTCTTTTCTGTGTTCTTGCATTTGTCTCATGCATATTTGTTTCCCCTTTCAAAAAAACTTCATCTAGATCTTTTAGTTTCTTTTCTTTGCTTTTTGTTCTGCATTTTCTGCATCCAATTCATTGCAAATCTTTGTGAGATCTTATTTGTCCAGTGAGCTGAGGTGACAAGTGTTTTTCTCTGTGATGAACTCGGTTCCACCAGTTTCATGTCTCCATTCTAGCCGAAGATTTTCGAAGCAACCGAAGCATACAACTCGGTGACACTGATTTCACTACAGGAAAAACATTTTACCATTTATTCCTACTTTATTCTTGATCCAGCTCCACTCAATGAATCTTGTCCTCTGCAAGCATCACATTTACCTTAATGCTTTGTACTGTGATTCAAGGACCAAACCCATTCACAACAAATTCCAGAAGACCCTTCTTGGAAATTGATGTCAAAGGGGGAGAGAGAGATCACATCAAAGCTTAATCATATCTCTAGGGGGAGAGATCTCCAGGGGGAGGGAATACTCCAGGAAAGAGTAATCTTCAAGGATCCCAGATGCTTGATGTTCAAGAGGAGAGATGCCACATGTCTTCTTGGGGGAAAGACATGTTCATATGTGCTTATTTGCATTAGCTCTGTTCATTTGTTTCTTTGAGCTCTATTTTTCTGTTCCCTATTGTCACGCCCTCGATGCGGCTATATCTCCCACGTGTCGAAGCACGACTTAGAGGCATAACCGCATTAAAAGCAATGTCGCAAGTGAGGTAATCTTCACACAACCAAAGTAATATATAAGGGAAAGAGATACATAGTTGGCTTACAATCGCCACTTCACACAATTACATGAATAAAGCATTACATCATCCAGATACAATCAGGGTCCGACTACGGAACCAAAATAAAAGAAGAACCCCAAATGCGACACGGTCCCCGATCGACCCCAACTGGGCTCCACTACTGATCAACTAGAACGAAACAACATAAAGGACACGATCTTCGTCGAGCTCCTCCTTGAGCTTGGTTGCGTCACCTGCTCGCTAACATCGGCACCTGCAAACTGGTTTTGGAAGTATCTGTGAGTCACGAGGACTCAGCAATCTCACACCCTCGCGATCAAGACTATTTAAGCTTATAGGAAGGGTAACAGGTATGAGGTGGAGCTGCAGCAAGCGACTAGCATATATGGTGGCTAACCTATTCGCAAAAGAGAGCGAGAAGAGAAGGCAACGCACGATCGAGAAACTATGATCAAGAAGTGATCCTAGGACAACCTACGTCAAGCAAAACTCCAACACCGTGTTCACTTCCCGGATTCCTCCGAGAAGAGACTATCATGGTTACACACGCGGTTGATGTATTTTAATTAAGGTCAACTTTAGGTTTTCTACAACCGGACGTTAACAAATTCCCATCTGCCCATAACCGTGGGCACGGCTTTCAAAAGTTCAAAACCCTGTAGGGGTGTCCCAACTTAGCCCATCACAAGCTCTCACGGTCAACGAAGGATATTCCTTCTAGCGGGAAGACCCGATCAGACTCGGAATCCCGGTTACAAGACATTTCGACAATGGTAAAACAAGACCAGCAAAGCCACCTAGATGTGCCGACAAATCCCGATAGGAGCTGCACATATCTCGTTCTCAGGGCACACCGGATGAGCAAGACATCGGGTAAGCCAGCCCAGAGTTGCCCCTGGTAGCCTCGGACATCGCTCAGTTTGGACCAACACTCAGAGGAGCACTGGCCCGGGGGTTTAAATAAGATGACCCTTGAGTCTGCAGAACCCAAGGGAAAGAAAAGGCTAGGTGGCGAATGGTAAAACCAATGTTGGGCCATGCTGGAGGAGTTTTATTCAAGGCGACCTGTCAAGGGGTTCCCATTATACCCAACCGCGTAAGGAACGCAAAATCCGGGAACATAACACCGATATGACGGAAACTAGGGCGGCAAGAGTGGAACAAAACACCAGGCATAAGGCCGAGCCTTCCACCCTTTACCAAGTATATAGATGCATTAATTAAATAAGATATATTGTGATAACCCAACAAGTAAACATGTTCCAACAAGGAACAATAACTCCATGTTCCAACAAGGAACAAACTTCAATCTTCACCTGCAACTAACAACGCTATAAGAGGGGCTAAGCAAAGCGGTAACATAGCCAAACAACGGTTTGCTAGGACAAGATGGGTTAGGGGCTTGGTTCAACAATATAGGAGGCATGATAAGCAAGTGGTAGGTATCGCAGCATAGGCATAGCAAAAGAGCGAGCAACTAGCAAGCAAAGATAGAAGTGATTTCGAGGGTATGGTCATCTTGCCTGAAATCCCGCGAGGAAGAAGAACGAGTCCATGAAGAAGATAAACGGACGAAGTCGAACAGATCCTCACAAATGTGACATTATCGGAACTAACCCGAAGAAGCAACACCGGAAAGAAGCAAACAACATAGTAAACAACCCACAAAGACATGGCATGATGCACAACAAAGTATGATGCATGTCCGATTTTAACGAGGCATGGCATGGCAAAGTGCACAAACAAAACTACAAGTTAAGTCGAGCTCATTATGCATCGGGATGCATATTGACAAAACACCACATTCCATTATTTAGTTCTCTCTCGGTTAGGTACTCAACAATATTAAATGTTGTTAGCATGGCAAGAGGGTGAAGCATAATAAAACTACCTAACTAGGCAAGTTTAAATGAGGCCGGAAATAACGAACAACAAATTTCGGTAAATCCCCATATGCATATTTTAGATTTGGTGCTTTTCTGCCCTAAACACAATTTTAGAGTTATTAAACATGCAAAGTAAAGCCATCATGTTAAACTAGGCATTTTTCTACCCCATTTACATATAAAGATTATTTAATTCGGAGCTATGGTTATTTAGTTATGAATTAAAGCATTTTAACATGGCATAGGAGTAAATTTAAACAAACATCATTTTAGACATTTTAAACATGGATGAAAGTGACATATTAATAAACTAGACAAAATTCTGAGCAAGTTTCATATATAAATCATTTTAATCCGATGCACGAATTGTGAGTTATTATATGCATGAACATGAGGGTCTTTTCTGTAAAACTGCAGTCTCGGGATAAATGGCTAAAACGCAGATCTGAAAAAAAAATAGGAACTGGGCCGAATCTGGCCGGCCCCAAAAGTGCACAGGAGCGGGGGCTGCTCACCCTGGGCTGAGGCCCACTACGGAGAGGAGAGGGACGCGCTGGGCCTCGCTGGGTGGCGCTGGGTCGGAGGCGTGGCTGCGGTCGACGTAGGCGAAGGAAGGGCGCGGTCAACGGTGACGGACGAGCTCCTCCCGTCCAAAGCAGAGGCGGGAACAGGCACGGCTGTGGCGGCCGGGAACGGGTCCGGGGCGGCGGAGCATGGGAAGATTGGCCGGATCCCGACGTGAATGCTGAGAGGGGGCGGATCCGCCGGCCGGCGCCTTGATCTGAAGCAGAGGAAGCCATGGCCTGGTTCTCTAGCGATGCAGCAGCGACGAGGAGGCAGCAGCGGAGGGTGACGGGGTCCTGACGAGGACGGAGTGCTCCGGCGAGGCACCAGATCCAGGAGCGATGGAGATGGCGGGGCGTCTCCATGCGGCGGCGGGACTTGGTCGGCACGAGCGTCAAGGAAGGAGCTCCGGCCATGCTCCATGGCGCTGCGGCTCCTGTGCGAAGAAACTAGAGAGAGAGAGAACCGGGTGAGAGAGAGAGGGCAACGAGGGAGAGAAGGGAAGGAGAAGGCCGGAAGGGAGGCAGGGGCGCGCAGGGTCCTGCTGCAGGTGGTCGCCGGCTACGAGGGGGTTGGTCCGGTTAGAAATTTGAGGAGGATTTTGGATTTGGGGAGGATCCCGAGGTGGGAGCGCTGGCGGCGGTGGGATGGGACAAGGGTCCTAATTTTTAGGGTTTGTCCAAATAGACTAGGAGTAGAGTATATATATACCTCACAGACTATGTTAGGGGCTACCTCGTCCCTACGATCGCAATCGGACGTCGCGGATAAAATAGTTCGGGATCCCAAATAAGAAAACAATGACATTTTGTAGATGTTTGGGGTTGATCCGGACACAATGGTGGCGACAGTCCGGGTCGAGTTCGGGAAAGTTTCGGACTAGGTTGCGAGGGGTCGATGTACTGTGCAAAGAGGGGTAGGCATGGGCCTAGGTTGATTGTGGAAAGCGGGTTGGTCTGAGAGAAGAGGGGAGAGATGCAGCCCGGCACGATTTCCGGAGACCGAAAACGTCCGACGAAAAGACCGGCTATACTGCCGCTATAGTTAATCGGTTGGGCTATCAAACGAACTCCGAATGTGATGAAACTTGACAGGCGGTCTATCTACACTAAAATAAGACCGCACGCCAACTTTCAACCCATTCCGAGAACATTTTCCGGCCACTTATAAAATACTATTTCGGACATGCCGCGGGCGCGTGCAAGTGTGGTTGGGCTCAGAACGGACAACGGACAGAATTGGGGGAACCCGGACGGATGCAGGTTTTGAAAACATGATGATGCAATGCACATGATGACATGATGAAATGCAACACACAGGCAAATGACAAGGCCACAACAGCGAATAACTGGACGACACCTGGCACATCGGTCTCGGGGCGTTACAACAATCCACCACTATGAGAGGATCTCGTCCCGAGATCTAGAATGGCACCGGAGGGAAAACGGAAGAGGAAGAGGAGAGGTAAAACTAAGTTGCTTCTTTGACAAACGAGTGAAACCACGAACCTTGAAAAGGTTAAGCCATTTCGAGAAAAGAATACAACGGCGATGAACGAAGTTGAAAACACTCCGTTAGAAAAGAGGGACAAGGAAGAACAACTTCGAGCAGCACTCCGGTTGAGAAGTTATGCAAGACTTGATACGATGAAAAGAACTTGAGCAGAGGACACAACACTCCGGTTAAACAAGATAGAGAAGGGATAAGACTGATATAATTTGGACAACACTTCGACTGTAAATGGAAGAAATTGAACATGATCTTGACAAAACAAGATGACGGGTGAAAATAACAACATCGCAATGCCTCCGGAACAAAAGAATAGAAGATAGATAATTGAAATAAAAGAATGGAGAAGAAAATGCCATCTTATGCCACAAAAGAGCTTGAGAAGGCATCCTTAGGAGACGGGTCGAGCGGAGTTGTTGGAACACCAACAACGAAAAGAATACGCTTGATATGGTCTTATGGAATACATCTCAAATTATGAGGTGACAACCTGCCACTCACGGGAAAAAGAATTGGATTGGTATGAATAAGGAGACGATAAAATATTTCACCGGGAGGATAAAGAAGAACTTGGGTCCTTTATAAGCACCATAGATAGCAACAATCCTTAGGGAAAGTTTTAGGTGAAATATAACCCAAGATAATTCCAACGAAGAGGTTGATGGATTTAAAATATCTCATTCTTAACAACATTCGAATCATGAAACATGAACTCAGATTATCAAGAATGACACAATACCATCTCCAATGATACGGAGAAAGAATTGCACTCCGGATTGCAAGATGAAGAATGCTTGAGCTCCTTAGAAAAGAATCTCGATGAACACTTCGAGAAGGAATTAAATCCTTGATGAACCATCATGTAGAACCTTCATGAAGAACTCCGGTAACAAAAGGATGATCAAACAAAAGGAAAAAGAAGTTGAAAACACAAGGTGAAACCTTGTAATGTTTTAGATGGATCTCCGTGGTGATATAATTGCGAGAGCTTGGAACTCCGGAAAAGAAAAGATAAAGCATCTCGAACCCAGAATGTGATATGATGCACCTCCGGAATAATGAATTAATCACTTGGATGAAACAAGAATAAGAATTACATTATGCTTATCCTTCACCAATTAAATTGATGACAATCAATGGATTTGGCATACTACTTATTCTCGTAGAAAGGATTAAAAGAGATATATCAAAACTTGAGAACGTCTTCAACGAACCACTGGTAGAATTTGAAAAGCACGAATGCATAGATATGACACACGAAGGAAGAGAACTCTTGAACAAACCACCGTCAGAGTTGAAAATGAACGAATAAAAGATGAAGAAACACCGGGAAGGACTAGTAAATAAACGAAGATGCTTGAGAGAATTTAGATACATGAGAACGAAGAGATCACGAGCTGATTAGAGGATATTTGAATGATGCCCCGGCAAGATTTGGAGAATGATAGCTGAAAGCTGAGAATGAATACACCTGAATTGATGGACTCCGGATAACAAATTGAGAAGACTCTTGAATTTGCTCCGGATAGTTGAAAAGAATTCTCACAATCCAAAAACAACTATGAGAGGATGGCAACAAGCTAGAATCACGAATCTTTGATGAGAATGGAGCAAGAAACACCACCATGAATCTGAGAATTATGACGAGAAACACCACCATGAATCGTTGAGACACTCCGGAATGATTAAAAGAGGAGAGGTTGAGCCGAAGATGAAAAGAATTTAACCGATCTTGGAGAAAGGCATTTGACTGATGATAAATCATTCTTACGTCAAACTTTGAAATATTTGAGAATAGCTCCGGGAAAATAAGAAGAGTCAGGTAAGATCCTGGGAAAAGACCTGTGGGTTAGGGCCCACTCAAAAGAAACACCGTTGAAATGATTACTTGAAAAGAGAGATTGCACCGGTTGAATTAAATGGCTAGAATGAGATAACAACCTCGAGATATCTTGAACGAATTAGGAATGAAAATACGAATCTTCTGAGATATCTTCAGCACTCCGGAACAAAAGAATAGTGAGAAGTGAATTATTATGAGGTGCACCGGTATGAGAAGGTATTTGAAACGAGGAAAAAGGGATATGAGATCAACACCGAAAGCTTGAATTGGTTCCACCGGAGAAGAAAGAGAATGAAAAATGATGAACTTGAGGTTCCGTTAGAATCTTCATGAGAATCACCGGGTAAGAACATTGAAGGAAAAGAATGGAGAGACTTCCCATCAATAAAAGGATACTTGAATAAGAAATTCGAGTCCTCGAAGAAAAAGGATGGGTGGGCGGGAAAAACAAAGGCAACTTGGAGACGGATGAAACAAACACCGTTGAGAAGAAGTGATAATAGATCTTGCGAATGTTGAAGTGATCGGATCCACTTGAGGAGAGACACGCCGGTTAAAAGGGATTGACAAAAACAATCTTGATGATCAAGAAGGATTAGTATTCACATAGGAGTATGAGAACACCGCTTAGGAAAAGTATGGAATCAACATTTGACTTTGAAGCAACTCGAATACCACCACTCAAAACAAAACAAAGGATTGGCTTTCAGAATAAGCCAGAACAAACATATGATAGAGATTTCGTCCAAAGTTTCGTGGTGGGGCCTACACGGGCTCGATCGTACAGCACCATCATGTACAAGGCAGTGCACATGACATACGAAGCGTCCCCGAGTCGGCATAGCCAAGGATCTTTAAGACACAACGAGACCACTGTAAAACCAACCGTGGATAGGCAGACCACTAGACATCGAACCCCAATTTCATATCATACATCTGTCGGAAAGATATCCTAAGAGCTACTTGATTTCCCACTTATAAACTCCCGAAACTTTCCTAGTTATGCAATCAGGTGTTGGGGATACAGGGGAAGCATAATATCTCACCCAAAACTAGCAAATCCTACATCCAGCTGTATCCATCCTTCAACACATAACCAAGAAACCTTCGGAAATCATGTACCTCAACCTTCGAAAAGCATCCGTTATATGAGTTATGGCAATACTCCTGAACTCCCGCCCCAGTACTGGGTGGCGTCGAGGTTATCTCACCAACAACTGCATAAAAGAGATTTTCGATGTCGGCGAACTAAACTCAGGTATTCCAGAACTGCAACGATAAAATTGTGACGACAACACCTCGGAGCTCAACTCCCCGGGACACTGCCACAACCCCTAAATGACAGGAGGCACCAAGAACAATGTTCTCATCACAAATCGATCGAAACGATTCCAAGATACCCGCATGATCCTAAAATTTTTTTAGTGAAATTTGAGAACAGAAGAGTCAAAACTCTACGTCAGGATGCCTTACCAGAGCGATGAAGGGACTGGGGAGTAAAAAGAATTCTTAAACTCTCCGATATATAATTCCTAAATGACTCAAAACATTTTTCTAGACTCAACTCGTCAGCTAATTCGATCAAGCAGGGGGGCTCCTAAGGTCGGGGAAGGCTCTGATACCAACTTGTCACGCCCTTGATGCGACTATATCTCCCACGTGTCGAAGCACGACTTAGAGGCATAACCGCATTGAAAGCAATGTCGCAAGTGAGGTAATCTTCACACAACCCAAGTAATATATAAGGGAAAGAGATACATAGTTGGCTTACAATCGCCACTTCACACAATTACATGAATAAAGCATTACATCATCCAGATACAATCAGGGTCCGACTACGGAACCAAAATAAAAGAAGAACCCCAAATGCGACACGGTCCCCGATCGACCCCAACTGGGCTCCACTACTGATCAACTAGAACAAAACAACATAAAGGACACGATCTTCGTCGAGCTCCTCCTTGATCTTGGTTGCGTCACCTGCTCGGTAACATCGGCACCTACAAACTGGTTTTGGAAGTATCTGTGAGTCACGAGGACTCAGCAATCTCACACCCTCGCGATCAAGACTATTTAAGCTTATAGGAAGGGTAACAGGTATGAGGTGGAGCTGCAGCAAGCGACTAGCATATATGGTGGCTAACCTATTCGCAAAAGAGAGTGAGAAGAGAAGGCAACGCACGATCGAGAAACTATGATCAAGAAGTGATCCTAGGACAACCTACGTCAAGCAAAACTCCAACACCGTGTTCACTTCCCGGACTCCGCCGAGAAGAGACTATCATGGTTACACACGTGGTTGATGTATTTTAATTAAGGTCAACTTTAGATTTTCTACAACCGGACATTAACAAATTCCCATCTGCCCATAACCGCGGGCACGGCTTTCAAAAGTTCAAAACCCGGCAGGGGTGTCCCAACTTGGCCCATCACAAGCTCTCACGGTCAACGAAGGATATTCCTTCTAGCGGGAAGACCCGATCAGACTCGGAATCCCGGTTACAAGACATTTCGACAATGGTAAAATAAGACCAGCAAAGCCACCCAGATGTGCCGACAAATCCCGATAGGAGCTGCACATATCTCGTTCTCAGGGAACACCGGATGAGCAAGACATCGGGTAAGCCAGCCCAGAGTTGCCCCTGGTAGCCTCAGACATCGCTCAGTTTGGACCAACACTCAAAGGAGCACTGGCCCGGTGTTTAAATAAGATGACCCTTGAGTCTGAAGAACCCAAGGGAAAGAAAAGGCTAGGTGGCGAATGGTAAAACCAATGTTGGGCCGTGCTGGAGGAGTTTTATTCAAGGCGAACTGTCAAGGGGTTCCCATTATACCCAACCGCGTAAGGAACGCAAAATCCGGGAACATAACACCGATATGACGGAAACTAGGGCGGCAAGAGTGGAACAAAACACCAGGCATAAGGCCGAGCCTTCCACCCTTTACCAAGTATATAGATGCATTAATTAAATAAGATATATTGTGATAACCCAACAAGTAAACATGTTCCAACAAGGAACAATAACTCCATGTTCCAACAAGGAACAAACTTCAATCTTCACCTGCAACTAACAACGCTATAAGAGGGGCTGAGCAAAGTGGTAACATAGCCAAACAACGGTTTGCTAGGACAAGATGGATTAGGGGCTTGGTTCAACAATATAGGAGGCATGATAAGCAAGTTGTAGATATCGCAGCATAGGCATAGCAAAAGAGCGAGCAACTAGCAAGCAAAGATAGAAGTGATTTCGAGGGTATGGTCATCTTGCCTGAAATCCCGCAAGGAAGAAGAACGAGTCCATGAAGAAGATAAATGGACGAAGTCGAACGGATCCTCACAAACGTGACGTTATCGGAACTAACCCGAAGAAGCAACACCGGAAAGAAGCAAACAACATAGTAAACAGCCCACAAAGACATGGCATGATGCACAACCAAGTATGATGCATGTCCGGTTTTAACGAGGCATGGCATGGCAAAGTGCACAAACAAAACTACAAGTTAAGTGGAGCTCATTATGCATCGGGATGCATATTGAAAAAACACCACATTCCATTATTTAGTTCTCTCTCGGTTAGGTACTCAACAATATTAAATGTTGTTAGCATGGCAAGAGGGTGAAGCATAATAAAACTACCTAACTAGGCAAGTTTAAATGAGGCCGGAAACAACGAACAACAAATTCCGGTAAATCCCCATATGCATATTTTAGATTTGGTGCTTTTCTGCCCTAAACACAATTTTAGGGTTATTAAACATGCAAAGTAAAGCCATCATGTTAAACTAGGCATTTTTCTACCCCATTTACATATAAAGATTATTTAATTCGGAGCTACGGTTATTTAGTTATGAATTAAAGCATTTTAACATGGCATAGGAGTAAATTTAACCAAACATCATTTTAGACATTTTAAACATGGATGAAAGTGACATATTAATAAACTAGACAAAATTCTGAGCAAGTTTCATATATAAATCATTTTAATCCGATGCACGAATTGTGAGTTATTATATGCATGAACATGAGGGTCTTTTCTGTAAAACTGCAGTCTCGGGATAAATGGCTAAAACGCAGATCTGAAAAAAAACAGGAACTGGGCCGAATCTGGCCGGCCCCAAAAGTGCACAGGAGCGGGGGCTGCTCACCCTGGGCTGAGGCCCACTATGGAGAGGAGAGGGACGCGCTGGGCCTCGCTGGGTGGCGCTGGGCCGGAGGCGTGGCTGTGGTCCACGTAGGCGAAGGAAGGGCGCGGTCAACGGTGACAGACGAGCTCCTCCCGTCCGAAGCAGAGGCGGGAACATGCACGGCTGCGGTGGCCGGGAACGGGTCCGGGGCGACGGAGCATGGGAAGATTGGCCGGATCCCGACGTGAATGCTGAGAGGGGGCGGATCCGCCGGCCGGCGCCTTGATCTGAAGCAGAGGAAGCCATGGCCTGGTTCTCTAGTGATGCAGCAGCGACGAGGAGGCAGCAGTGGAGGGCGACGGGGTCCTGACGAGGACGGAGTGCTCCGGCGAGGCACCAGATCCAGGAGCGATGGAGATGGCGGGGCGTCTCCATGCGGCGGCAGGACTTGGTCGGCACGAGCGTCGAGGAAGGAGCTCCGTCCATGCTCCATGGCGCTGCGGCTCCTGTGCGAAGAAACCAGAGAGAGAGAGAACCGGGTGAGAGAGAGAGAGAGCAACGAGGGAGAGAAGGGAAGGAGAAGGCCGGAAGGGAGGCAGGGGCGCGCAGGGTCCTGCTGCAGGTGGTCGCCGGCTACGAGGGGGTTGGTCCGGTTAGAAATTTGAGGAGGATTTTGGATTTGGGGAGGATCCCGAGGTGGGAGATGTTGGCGGCGGTGGGATGGGACAAGGGTCCTAATTTTTAGGGTTTGTCCAAATAGACTAGGAGTAGAGTATATATATACCTCACAGACTAGGTTAGGGGCTACCTCGTCCCTACGATCGCAATCGGACGATCGCGGATAAAATAGTTAGGGAGCCCAAATAAGAAAACGATGACGTTTTGTAGATGTTTGGGGATGATCCGGACACAACGGTGGTGACAGTCCGGGTCGGGTTCGGGGAAGTTTCGGACTAGGTTGCGAGGGGTCGATGCACTGTGCAAAGAGGGGTAGGCATGGGCCTAGGTGGATTTTGGAGAGCGGGTTGGTCTGAGAGAAGAGGGGAGAGATGCAGCCCGGCACGATTTCCGGAGACCGAAAACGTCCGACGAAAAGACCGGCTATACTGTCGCTATAGTTAATCGGTTGGGCTATCAAACGAACTCCAAATGTGATGAAACTTGACAGGCGGTCTATCTACACTAAAATAAGACCGCACGCCAACTTTCAACCCATTCCGAGAACATTTTTTGGCCACTTATAAAATACTATTTCGGACATGCCGCGGGCGCGTGCAAGTGTGGTTGGGCTCAGAACGGATAACGGACGGAATTGGGGGAACCCGGACGGATGCAGGTTTTGAAAACATGATGATGCAATGCACATGATGACATGATGAAATGCAACACGCAAGCAAATGACAAGGCCACAACAGCGAATAACTGGACGACACCTGGCACATCGGTCTCGGGGCGTTACACCTATCTTCTCCCAGTATCCCATGCTAGATTCAGGGGGAGCAAGACTTCCAAGGGAAAAATTATTAAATTCATTGCATATCTTTCTCTTTAGGGACATTTCAATATCTATCGTGGTACTCTGTACTCACTCTACATGTCATCCCAGTCTTGGTACTCTTGTGGTTTCTTTTGTTTGCTCTAGCTAGTGAGTGCATCTGTGTTATCTAACCTTGTTTACGCAGGCTCATCCCATCCTAGCCAACTCAAGACCACAAGGTAAGTATATGCATCATAGTCATGTGTATGAGAAATTCTTGCTGATGTACATACTGTTTGCAAGAAGGACTCATGGGCATGAAGGTACATTTACCATATTCATATCTTTTGCCGTGATGCATATAGCCAAGATACATGTAACACATTGCTACTCTGTCATGGTTATGCTCTCACATGCTTCTATATTCCATATTCACATGATTGCATTCATGTAGGGGGAGCCTATGCTTGTTACATGTCTTTCCAAAGCTTCACTTGCTATTCTTTATATCTTTATCTAAAGCTTTGATGTATGTTGCCATCAATTACCAAAAAAGGAGAGATTGAAAGCACAAGTGCTCCCTGGGTGATTTTGATAATTAATGACAACATATCTCTTGTTGGACTAATACTTTTACCTAGTATGTTTCAAACAAGTTCAACAAATTAAGTGGCATGGACTAAAGCATGTGGAACCCCTTCAAGATGCTAAGGACAAAGGATTAGCTCAAGCTTCAAGATCAAGACTCTACATTTTCTATTTTAGTGATCCAAGATCACATTGAGTCTATAGGAAAGGCCAATACTATCAAGAGGGGATGAGGTGTTGCTTGATGAGGTTCCTGCTTCATAGTGCTTAGTGATATGCTCCAAAACCCTCAACTACCTTCCCACATCCACATATGACCTAAACCAAAAGTCAAACTCGGCCCCACCGATTCTTTCTATTTGGCGACACCGAGTTCAGATCTCATAGCCACTGCCACAAACCCTAGGCAAATCGGTTTCACCGATAGGGATCTCGGTCTCACTGAGATGGGATTGTAATCTCTCTGTGTATGTCCATTACCAAAATAGGTCTCACCGAGATTGAGCAATCGGTGCTACCGAGATTACAATGCAAACTTTCTGGTTAGCTTATTACCAAAATCGGTCCCACCGAGTTTGTGTAATCGGTCTCACCAAGTTTGCCTGACCAACTCTCTGGTTAGCTTATTACCAAAATCGGTCCCACCGAGTTTGTGTAATCGGTCTCACCGAGATTACGTTATGCCCTAACCCTAACCATACCGGTCCTACCGAGTTGCATCTCAGTCCCACTGAAAATCCTAACGGTCACTAGATTTGCTAAATCGGTCCGACCGAGTTTCTCAATTCGGTCTCACTGAGATTGGTAAATTGTGTGTAACGGTTAGTTTTTGTGTGGAGGCTATATATACCCCTCCACCCACTCTTCATTCGTGGAGAGAGCCATCAGAACATACCTACACTTCCAATACACATTTTCTAAGAGAGAACCACCTATGCATGTGTTGAGGCCAAGATATTCCATTCCCACCATATGAATCTTGATCTCTAGCCTTCCCCAAGTTGCTTTCCACTCAAATCTTTTTTCCACCAAATCCAAATCCTATGAGAGAGAGTTGAGTGTTGGGGAGACTATCGTTTGAAGCACAAGAGCAAGGAGTTCATCATCAACACACCATTGTTACTTCTTGGAGAATGGTGTCTCCTAGATTGGCTAGGTGTCACTTGCGAGCCTCCGACAAGATTGTGGAGTTGAACCAAGGAGTTTGTAAGGGCAAGGAGATCGCCTACTTCATGAAGATCTACCGCTAGTGAGGCAAGTCCTTCATGGGCGATGGCCATGATGGGATAGACAAGGTTGCTTATTCGTGGACCCTTCGTGGGTGGAGACATCCGTGGACTCGCGCAACCGTTACCCTTCGTGGGTTGAAGTCTCCATCAACGTGGATGTATGATAGCACAACCTATCGGAACCACGACAAAAACATCCGTGTCTCCAATTGCGTTTGAATTCTCCAAACCCTTCCCCTTACATTCTTGCAAATTGCATGCGTTACTTTCCACTGCTCATATACTCTTTGCATGCTTGCTTGATATGTATTGTGTTTGTTAAACTTTTGCCAAAACTCCACTTCAACTTAAAGAAATTAAAAACTGCAACTTTTGGTACTTAGTGTCTAATCATCCCCCCCCCCTCTAGACACCTCTTCTCGATCCTTTCATAAACTGTATGCTCCTAATGGTATCAACATTAATTGGGAGGAGGTGGCATTGCAGAAGTTCCATACGCCAAGCACCACAATCTTCCAAGGGTTCTAACACCTGTCGCAGCTCGCAGGTACCCTGGGCCGAAATTAGCTGACATGAGGGGGCTCAGGGCACCCTCCTGCTGTGCCATATACGTATGCTCTCGCCATTGCCACCGCGCCATACCAGCCCCTTCTTGAGGAGCTCGAGCCCACACTAGATGGACTGCTAAGTTTTCGAAGCATTCCTGGCGAACACCATATCCTCGAGCTGCCCCTCTGGCTAGTAGTGAGACTTGAAACCTGTGCACAAGTATCGGGTTTGGTTAGGAGTCTCCATGCTTGGCGAGCGAGCAACGTTTGGTTGAATATTCTAAAATATTTTAAGCCCAAGCCTCCCTTCATTTATGTGCCATAATGCGCGACCAGGATATCCGATGGGTTTTTCTCTTCCCCTTTGAAGCACCACACCAGAAAATTTGCACCATCATGTTCAAGTCATCACAAACCGACATTGATAACTTGAACACCCCCATCATGTATGTTGAAATAGCCTGTGCTAGCACCTTGATCATAGTTTCCTTTCCAGCAAGGGACAATGTGTCTCCCCACACAATGATGCATTTTGTGAGTCGGGCCTATAGGTTCTGGAACTTTCCTTTTGACTTCTTCCTTCTGTTGTTGGCATACCCAAGTATTTCTCCTCAAAGGTGGACGACTAGACCTGCAAAGTTATACGAACCCGCTCCTTGTCAGCTGCCAAACAAGATTTACCAAACATAATTCTGCACTTTGCCGGGTTTATAAGTTGTCCTATAGCGGTCTCATAAGTGTTTATAGTTTTCTTCACCTCCCTATCCTGCTTTGTTGGCTTTAAAGGAAAGCAACGTATCATCAGCAAAAAGCATGTGAGATATGCCCGAAGCTCGACAGCACACCTTGAGGGGGGAGGGGTGAACTTTCCCTGTACTTCGCCATCCTTCAACAAAGTCAGCAGACCACCAACCACAAATAGGAAAAGAAACGAGGATAAGGGGTCACCTTGCCGAAGCTCACGGGACGGTGCAAACAAATCCAAGAGGGTATCGTTGAATTTTACACTATCACTGAGGTGACGCACACACACAAATACTGTTTATTGAAGAATGAGAGTCTGTTGGATCATGTTTTTTTTTCTTTGCCTCAACTCCCCAGCTACATGCAATTTATTGGGGAAAGGGAGTCCGTTGAAGATGCTCTAAGAATGCTTACCTTTGGACAAATAACTGAACAAGAGTGATGGGTAAAATGATCATGCGATCAGGTACATCTAAACGACTAAAGCAGAACCAAACTAGAAAACTATCACGAATGATGCAAGTGCCTTTTTTTTTGAGTGCTAGAAAATGAGCCTTTTGAGGTCCGATTTTCTTTTTGTACAGGCCTCCACGGATGTCATTCTAAGGGCAAATTTTGCAGCATGTTAGAATTGATGTTCATCCAAAAAAAACAGATTATTTAGATTTTACTAGCATAAACAGATTATTTAGATTTTACTAGCACATATGCCGGTGCGTTGTAACGGGAAAATTTGTTATTTTGTGCAACCATAATGTGCCATAGCACTGGATTCACTACGAAGAACATGCTGCAACGCAAAAAGGAACATAAAAAATATGATGTAATTTAGCTATGCTCATATTTTCTTCGTTAGGCATAATCTCTCACTAATTCCATTTAAGTATAATTCTTTTATTAATTACCATGACGTCCTCATCCATTTTTGTCGGGAATCAAATTCTTTCTTTTTTTTCTAATTTAGTAGCTCCACCATTGAAGCCTACAAATCCTTCTTTTTAATTATCCTACCTTTTTACCTCAAATTCCTCATTTAATTAGCCCATAGAAGCCCATCAACGTATAAGTACCTAAGACAAAAATCAACAAAGACTAAACCAAACCAAGAATCGAAAAAAAAATCAAAGTTACTGTCATGCATGTGTATTTGAGCTCGTGAGCAGATTATCCATGTCCGCAACCGAAAGTGTTACTCTAATCTCGACCACATTTAAAGTACTACCGCCTTGCTTCCGAAAGAAGTACTCGTAACAAACATAATGACAAAGTCAGCAACATTAACTGATTTTCAACGACCTGCGTTCATTGTCTCGAAAGCAACAGCGTAAACAGATCATGGCAGATGACACACACCGACAATCTCCTGAATCCTGAACCGGGCCACTGAAAATTACACTTCACCTGTCACAGAAGATTAGCAGACAAACCGTGAAGTTCTAAGTAAAATGAAATGAACTCTTAATAGATGTGAAAGAAAAAAAATGTTAGACATGCAATTTGATCTCCAAAGCTTCATCTCAGTTGGCACAATATTATTATGCCAGTTTGCAGGCGAAACATACACCGCAAAGCGAAAAGATACTCAACACGGTGAACGAGAATATTATGCTAATTTGCAGGCGAAACCAACACCAGAAAGAGAACAACTACACACTTACACGTATCTGCGAGCTACAGAACAGGATTCATCAAGTGTCGCCACCCACTCGTAAATAGAAGTGCCAATTATAGGACGGCCGAATCAATCTACAAAGAAATGCCTCCAGATGCTAAAAATCCTTCCAGTACGTACTCTATATAGCTAGATCTTCCTCTCTCCCGAATGGCCTGCTACAGTTGATCTACAAAGCAACAGGTCACAAAGTCTGAACTTAAAACGGCAGACGGTTTCCGTGTTTCCAGCTGATCTTGGCATTTCATCAGAAGTTGTGCTGCAAGTAC
Source organism: Triticum dicoccoides (assembly GCF_002162155.2). Classification (NCBI taxonomy): domain Eukaryota; kingdom Viridiplantae; phylum Streptophyta; class Magnoliopsida; order Poales; family Poaceae; genus Triticum; species Triticum dicoccoides. The sequence goes on along the minus strand of NC_041392.1, from coordinate 428,220,946 downwards.
AAGTCCTCCTGTGGCGACGCCGGCCCAATCTCTTCCTCCAATGACCGCAGACCATCTCCTATGCTGCTCCCGACGTTCCTCCCATCTGTGGTTGTTCGGCCATCCAGGTCGGCTTCCGACGCTGATGATTTCCTCCTCTGCGACGAGGTCACGCTTGGAAACGTTATCCAAGATGGTGCCCTGTACTCGATCCGCTGGTCGTCCCCATCAACGAGCTCGTTCTCTGAGCACGACTGATTGGATGACCTCTGTGATACCTTTTTGTGCATCCGGCTGCTCCCGAGAACAACTTCAGTTGGCAGAATGGGTTGCTCCAGGCATGGGCTGCCCATCAGCAGCGCAAGTGCACGCTCTAGAGATGTTGTCACCTTGTCCATGGAAGGCCGGTCTTTGCCTCGCATTCTCACGCACTTGCATGCCACAGCTGCAATCTTCTTCAGAGCCTCCAGGTCAGAGGGAGGAGATAAGGCTGGATCAAGGATGCCAGAAATGTCCCCAGCTTTGATCAACGGGGCTGCCCATTCAACAATATTGCCCTCCTCAAGCTGCATGTCAATGGCTTTCCTGCCACTTAGGATTTCTAGAAGAACTACTCCAAAGCTGTAGACATCCGACTTTGTCGTCAAGTAATGGAGACGGTAGTACTCAGGGTCAAGGTACCCAAGTGTCCCTGCCGGCAGCTCTGAGAGTGGTGTGCCGCTATCTACAGGGCCCATTATAGATAGACCAAAGTCGGCAACACGCGCATTGTGGTCCTCATCGATCAATATGTTTGAAGACTTGATGTCTCGGTGAATTACTGGTGGGCAAGCATAGCCATGCAAATACTCTATTCCACGAGCAGCCTGGACAGCAATGGTAACCCGCCTGGTCCAGTTCAGTTGCTTCTTCAAGTTTGAATCCTTGCCATGCAGATGCTGGTACAGGGATCCATGAGCCATGAACTCATAAACCAAGAGCCTCTCGCTGCCATCCTCACAGTAACCAAGTAGGTCGAGCAAATGTGCATGGTTGAGCCTAGAGAGGAGGTCAAGTTCAGTATGGAACTCCTTTGAGCTTTTCTTCGCATCCGATACTTTTATTGCACGCTTCACAGCAACGACTGTCCCATCTCTCAGAATGCCCCTGAATACACATGAAAAGCTGCCTTTGCCAACTTGTGAATCCTCCGAGAAGCCATCGGTTGCTTGTTCCAACTCCTCATAGGAAAATTCCTGAGCTCTCCTGATCTTCAGATCTTCCACGTCAGGCTGGATCTTCGTGTTATCCTTTCGAAAAGAGTATGTTGCACTCTTTGTCATCCTCAACTTGCTCTTCGAACATCGGCAATCTCGAAGCTTGTGTCGTACATATAGGCAAGAAATGGCTGTCACGGTGAAAATCAAAATGACAGCAAATGCAATCTCTGCCACAAAAATGCGCATCTGAAAATCCATTGACTTATGGTTGTTGGTCTGCTTCCGGGATGTGCAGTATGACAAACACTCATCTGAGACACACCTCGAGCAATCAAACTGGCACACACGGTCAGCCGTGGCATTGCAGGGCGAGGACTCATACGAGTTGTCTGGGCAGCCAGCACTGCAGGGCAAGCAGAGTCTAGAGTTTCCAGGCTTGCAAGACTTGCTGCCACCAAGCTCACCATGGTTAACATACTCGTAGTATCCGGGGCTGCATGCAGAAGATACACAAATCCCGGGTGATACCGCCATTGGTAGTGCCAATGGCCCACTATTGCCCCAACACCTTGGCTTCATCGATGTCTCAGCAGGCACACCACAAGTAAAGTAGTCTCCAGCCACTATTGTATACAACCTGAGACCTTTGGGTGCTGATGTACTGTTCTGAAGTTGGAAACCCCAGCAAGCTACTTGGTGATCAAGGCTCCTGATGCCACAAGCATGGAATCGTCCGCCCACAACGGAGACCATTGCATCCATCGGCACTATGCTCACATCGCCTTCACCGATAGCACCGGTAGGCGACACCTGCTGCATCTCCAAGCTCCTTCCCCAGCAGAAGACTTGTGCATTCTCCAGCACCCCACAGACATGGTAGCCACCTGCTCCTATGGACTGAAACTTGACATTCCTCGGAGCCAGCTCAATCACACCACTCACTGTCTCATCACCCCAGCAGAACACTGTCCTGTTGCACGTAAACAAGGCACAATTGAACACCGAGCCCGCTGATATGGTCGACACGGCTCCAGCGACAACATGTGTGGCAGTCATGTTGTACCCCCAGCAATCTATCACTGAAGTATCAGGGTTAACACCGTGAGGAATCCCCTTGTCAGGCATTCGCAGTGCACACAGGTGGTTGTCCCCGGCACTGAGCAGGGAATACTCCACGCCCTCGACCATTGGTTGCGGCACCCCGATCTTGACATATGAGTTGCTCCCCCAGCAGTAAGGCTGACTGGTATCAAGCAAGAGACCGCACGCGAACCCATCCCCCGCGGTGAGGCCGAGGAAGGGGATCCTGAGGGGAGCACCGTAGACGACAGATGCGTCCGCGCCGGAGCAGGTGACCAAGTGGGAGCCGTCCGAGCTGAGGCCGCAGAACACCGGGCCGTCCTCGCCGTAGGACACCGAGATGGATCCCATGGAGCCGAGGCCATTGGCCCAGCTCGGTAGCAAGATTAGGCAGCAGAGCGCGAGAGCTGGAACACTGTCCATTCCTTGAAGCTCGGAGCTAATGTCGGTGAGATTCCTGCCAAAATTGCAAACTTTTAGGCTTTTTCTTAGTTGACCCCGATCCCGACCGACCCGTCGATCTAGATCGGGGCTCGCCTGATTCGCTGTCAGAATCTCCGCTAAAGGGCACATACCAGAAACAGAGTACAACGGTTACCTTCGCCGGCGCAGCCGTCACCATCGCCGCTGGGCCACCAGTGTGCCGTCGCCCTTCCCCCGGATACCTGCCGACATTGGTGCCGTCGCCGAGGGAGGGCGTTACGGAGAGGAGTGGACGGCGGGGCAGAGCAGAAGAGAGCGGGCGTCACCTCGGGAAGAGCAGAGAGGCAGAAGCGTCGGGGGGCGGCGCCGCGGGGTGGGAGGAACAAGCGCGGCGGAGGCGGCGAGGTAGGGGGGAGTGGAGAGGAGAGGACTGATGCCGTCACGTGGAGCGGTCGCTTGTTTTGTTTTTTCTCGCTTCAAATAGATATACTCCCTATTTTTAACGGGAAAAGGTGTGAGGGGGCGTGTGCAACGACTGTTAAACAAAGACGAGAAAGGTGAAGATAATCTGTGCAACGACTGTTAAACAAAGGTCAATACTCCGGAAAGGGTAACTCAATTTAGACCAATTAATCTGTATAATGTCGTGTACAAACTAATCTCAAAAATGATTGCGGCCTGGTTGAAGATAATCCTTTCAAATATCATAAATAAGACTCAGAGTGCGTTTGTGTCTGGACAAATGATTACAGATAATATTTTTGTGGCATATGAGTGTCTTCACACTATTAAAAAAAAAGGGTAAAGAGGGCTTGTGTGCCATTAAATTGGATATGCATAAGACGTATGATCGAGTGGAGTGGTCTTTTCTTAAGGAGATTTTGCTCATACTGGGTTTTAAGGAGAACTGGGTAAATTTAATTATGAAATGTGTATCCTCGATGGAATACCGGGTTCGTTTTAATACAAAAGAAACCGAGAGCTTCATACCTACTAGAGGATTGAGGCAGAGAGATCCTCTCTCTCCATACTTATTCTTGTTATGTACGGAGGGGCTAACTACTCTCTTAGCACATGCAGAGGAGAATGAGAGTATATCTAGAATAAAGGTTAGTAGAGATGCACCATTGGTTTCAAACCTCCTTTTTACTGATGACTCTCTGATCCTGATGAAAACAACTGCTATGAATGCGGAGGCGTTGAAATCGGTTTTGGATTCTTACTGTGCCGCCTTGGGACAAATGATGAGTGTTGAGAAGTCTAGTATTCTTTTAGTCCCAATACCAAGGTGGAAGACAAGGTGCAAATTTATACAATTCCGAATATCATGACTGAATCTTTTACTAACAAATGTTTGGGTCTGCCTTCAAATGTGGGTATGGACAAAAGTGATTGTTTTCAATTCCTGATCGATCGTATTATTATGAAAATTAGTGGATGGAAGGAAAAACTGTTATTCGCGAGAGGAAAGGAATTTTTGCTCAAATCTGTTGTACAAGCTATCCCAACTTATGCCATGTCCGTCTTTAAAATTTCTAAAAAAAATGTAAAGGAATCATTGACGCGATGTCGCAATTTTGGTGGGGTGATGAGGACAATTAGAAGATAATGCATTGGATGGCATGATGGAAGATGTGTGTCCCAAAAGACCAAGGAGGTATGGATTTCCGAGATATACACTGCTTCAATCTGGCTTTGTTACCCAAACAAGCGTGGCGTCTGATTGATAACCCTGGGTCTTTATGTGCTAGTATCTTGAAAGCAAAATATTTTTCGGAGGGGGATCTAATGAATGCAAGTTTAAAAAAGGGGGTCCTCCTTTACTTGGCAAAGTATTATGGCAGATGTAAATTCTCTAAAAAATGGTTATTTTTGGCGAGTTGGAAATGGACAGAATATTGATATTTGAAAAGACGCTTAGATCCCAAATTGTGCTAATATGAAGATTATCACTCCTAGAAGGGGACAACTTCTATCAAAGGTGTGTGGCCTTATTGACCCAATCACGAATTCATGGGATGAAGATTCGGTGAGACAGACGTTATGGCCAATTGATGCACAAAGGGTGCTCGCAATTCCACTTCCCATGTATAATATGCTGGATTTCATTGCTTGGAGTTATACAAAAAATGGCATGTTCACTGTTCGTTCTGCATATTTGGAAGAGTGGAACAACCAACATGGGAAAAAGTTGCAACATGTAAATGGGATGGGTAGAACCAATGTCAATCCTATTTGGGAAAAGATTTGGAAATTATCATGTCCGGCAAAGGTAAAAATCTTTATCTGGTGTACTCTACATGAAACCCTCCCATGTCAAGTTACACTTGCTAATAGACACTTGAAGGTTACACCCATCTGCCCGTCATGCTCGAATGCTCCAGGAGATAAAAAACACGTCTTGTTCCGATGTCGGAAGGTGAAAGAAGTATGGGGAAACTAGGGTTATACAAGGTGATCAATAAAGCTTTGTTGTTGACCGTGCGGGAGAGGCGGTACTAGGATTCTTACTCTTTATCCAAGATCAGGAATTATCTTTAATGAGCATCCAGAACATGCCCGAACTAATCGCTTTTACAGCTTGGTATTTATGGCGGGATAGACGTAAACTGGTTCATGAAGGAAAGTTTCAAAATGCTAACCAAACTTCGATGGGGGCTCTTGCCATAACGACAAACTATGTCGATGCGTACTTCCCTAAGGCGTCTATTAAAACAGTGGGATGGAGATGTCCTCCTAGGGGTTTGGTCAAGCTAAATTTTGATGGCTCGTTTGATCATGATTTGCTTCACGGTATAGCTGGGGCGGTCCTTAGAGATGACAAAGGCATGTTCATTATCGGTGGAAATTGTAAGTTTGATTGTTGTGCACATGTATTACAGGCAGAAGTTGCGGCCCAGACGTTTGGGTTATTACTTGCACAAAAGGTAGGATGCAATCATCTTGTTATTAACTCAGACAATATGAAAGTGATTGACATAATGAAGAGTGAAGGACACTCGGCAGGAGCGGCGGCTGCAGTCTTCGATGATTGTTATTTTTTGGCTTGTGATTTTTCTCTTATTAGTTTTGAACATTGTAATAGAGAAGCAAATAAGGTGGCTCATGAAATTGCTAGGCTAGCAATTTTTTGAAAACTAGGGATTGGTTGAGGAGCCAATGAATGATATTATACCTTTTCTTACGGATGAACAATCATTTCTAATTAATAAAGTTGAAGTTTTCTTTAAAAAAGACGAGAAAGGTGAAATCAGTTTTGGATATTTATTGTGCTACATCAAGGCAAGGGCAAATGGTGGGCATCGAAAAATCCAGTATATTTTTTAGTCCCAACACAAGAGTGGAAGATAAGGCATAAACATATACTCTTCTGAATATTATGACTGAAGCTCTCAATGATAAATACTTGGGTTTTCCTGCAAATGTGGGTATGAACAAAAGTGATTGTTTCCAATTCTTAATTGATCAAATTATTATGAAAATTAGTGGATGAAAGAAAAAACTGCTATCAGCAGGAGGGAAGGAAATCTTACTCAAATCGGTTGTACAAGCTATCCCAACTTATGCTATGTCCGTCTTTAAAATCTCTACTGCATAAAAAGAATGTAAGGTTCCCATTTCATCTTTCTTTCCACCACCCCTTCGTCCTACCTTTTATGTAGGAGTATATGATAATCAATCACCTCAATTTACTTATCTTCTGAACCAATTCCACTTTAGTTAGTTACCAAACTTCTAATCAAAATATAAGGTAATTCATGATAAGAATCCAATCGCATTATTATTGACAAGTAACCACATGCTAACTTACTAGAATATTTATATCACGGCCTGTTGCAGGGCACGTGCATTGTTCTAGTTCCTATTTTTTGCAAATGTATCATTGACGTGATGTCGCACTTTTGGTGGGGTGACGAAAACAACTAGAAGATAATACATTGGATGGCATGGTGAAAGATGTGTGTACCAAAAGATCATGGAGGAATGGGTTTCGAGATATTCACTGTTTCAATTTGGCTTTGTTAGCCGAACAAGCGTGGCGTCTGCTTGATAACCCTGAATCCCTATGTGCCACCATATTGAGAATTAAAAATTTCCTGGATGGCGACTTAATGAATGTGAGTTGAAAAAAGGGTCTTCCTTTACTTGGCAAAGCATTATGGCGGGAGTGTGTTCTCTAAGAAATGGATATATTTGTAGAGTTGGAAATGGAGAAAATATTGATATTTGAAAAGATGCTTGGATCCCACACGGGGCAGATAGGAAAATTGTTACCCCTAGAAGAGGGCAACTTATATCAAAAGTCATTGATCTTATCGATCATGTCACCAATTTATGGGATGAGGACTTAATGAGACAAACATTGTGGCCAATCGATGCTCAAAGGATGCTCGCCATCCCCCTCCCTATGCATAACATGTCAAACTTCATTGCTTGGAGTTTTACAAAGAATGGATGTTTCACAGTTCACTCGGCTTATTTGGAGGAACGGAACAAACAAATATGAGAGAAAATTGCAACACACAAATGTCATGGGTAGAACAAATGTCAATACTATTTGGAGTAAGATTTGGAAGTTATCTTGTCCAGCAAAGGTGAAGATTTTTATTTAGCGTACTTTACATGAAACCCCTCTGTGTCGTATTACACTTGCAAATAGACATATGAAAGTTCCAGCCATATGCCCATCATGTTCTAACGGGCTGGAAGATACAAATCACATGTTATTTTTATGTCAAAAGGCAAAAGAGGTTTGGGAAAGATTGGGTTTGCACGAGGCCATTAAGAAAGCTTGTGCAATCGATCGTGCGGGAGAGGCAGTCTTTGAGTTCCTTCTTATGCCAGACCATGAGCTATCTATACTAGGCACCCATAATGCATGTGAATTGATTGCCATTACAGCTAGGTACCTATGGTGGGACAAACGTACGCTAGTCCACCAGGAAAAATCCCAAGATGCATACCAAGTTTCGAAGGGAGCCCGTGCTATAACGACAAATTATGTCATTGCCCAATCTCCAAGGGAAACCAGTAAAAGAGAGGAATGGACAAGACCACCTAGAGGTTTTGTGAAATTAAATGTTGATGCTTCTTTCGACCAAGACATGCTTAGAGGCATAGCGGGGGCTGTATTTAGAGATGACAAAGGAGGATTCATTGTGGGGGGGGGGGACTGGAGGATGAATTGGTGTGCATATGTATTAACATATGAAGGTTTGGCTCTGCGATATGGCCTATTACTTGCACAAAAGACGGGATGCAACCTATTGTCATTAATTCCGACAATATGGAAGTAATTGACATAATGAAGAATGGAGGACATTCAGCGGGAGCGGCGGCGGCAGCGTTTGATGATTGTTATTTTATGGCGTGTGATTTTCCGCTTATTAGATTTGAACATTGTAATAAGGAAGCAAATAAAGTAGCTGACAAGCTTGCTAGATTAGCTAAATTTTCTGAGACTAGGGATTGGTTTGACAAGACTATGAATGACATTGTAAATCTCCTTACTGACGATGTAACCGTTATTTCTAATAAATAAAGAGGATGTTTTGTTTTAAAAAAAGAGAGATGAGAAAGGTGACACTTTGCTTTTCGTAAACACGAGGGGTGGATTATTAATCAAGCTTCCTAGCCTTGGCTCGTTAAGCTTAACAAGCGGATAATCCTGCTCGGCTCTATTTGTTTGAAGCTCATGAACGCTTGCGAGCGCTTGTTAATAGATAAAGTTATGTTTCGGCCTATGAGATGAGTGTGTAGGTGTGTTTTTAAAGGAAGATGGTGGGTACATGTGGAGGTGCGCTGATTTACTATCTTCTATAGGCTAGGTTGGTTTGATTGGATTGAGTAGATGGTTTGACGTGCTGTGTAATTTTCTCACATAAGATAAAAAATTACGCATTGTGTACTAACGAGCTTAATGAGCTGCGCGTGAAACTCTTTAGCTCGTTTGTTAAACCTCTTAAGCTTAACAAGCTGAAATCATTGATTGGCTTTGTCCATTGAGAACCGAGCTGCGAGCTTAACGAGTTGAGCTATCGTCCTTCATTAAGTTTGTGACCTACGAGCTTTTGGTTCATCCCTGACCTTTAACATGAATTATTTCAAGTTGTCCTCTAGATTCACCTTCAGCGTGACACATGACAAAACTGCAGAAGACTAAACCTGGGCAACTTATATTTACTAGTATTAGTAATTGTGTGTGTGTGTGTGCAAAAAATACAATATCATCGATGTCGGTGATTTTGTACTTCTCAAATTTGGAAGCGAGCACACTACTAAACTAAACTAATTCAACGATCTAAGAAATGAAATCCTTCGACACTACTAAACTAAACTAATTCAACGATCTAAGAAATGAAATCCTTCGAGTAATAATAGTACCCAAAGAGTGTTCTAGTTGCATATAAAAGAATGTAACATTGTGTTACAAAGACCGTACACTACTTTGCATCTTCAGTCTTATTTGTTTGGGTTGCGGCTTTGGTCGAAGCAACTGTCTATAGCGTGCAAATACTGAAGGAAATATGCCCTAGAGGCAATAATAAAGTTGTTATTTTATATTTCCTTATATCATGATAAATATTTATTATTCATGCTAAAATTGTATTAACCGGAAACTTGATACATGTGTGGATACATAGACAAAACACCGTGTCCCTAGTAAGCCTCTACTAGACTAGCTCGTTGATCAAAGATGGTTAAGTTTCCTAACCATAGACATGTGTTGTGATTTGATGAACATGATCGCATCATTAGGAGAATGATGTGATGGACAAGACCCATCTGTTAGCTTAGCATATTGATTGTTCAGTTTTATTGCTATTGCTTTCTTCATGTCATATACATATTCCTTTGACTATGATATTATGCAACTCCCGGATATCGGAGGAATGCCTTGTGTGCTATCAAACGTCACTTATAAAGATGCTCTACAGGTATCTCCGAAGGTGTTTGTTGGGTTGGCATAGATCGAGATTAGGATTTGTCACTCCGAGTATCGGAGAGGTATCTCTGGGGCCTCTCGGTAATGCACGTCATAATAAGCCTTGCAAGCAATGTGACTAATGAGTTAGTTATGGGATGATGCATTAAAAAATGAGTAAAGAGATTTGCCGGTAACGAGATTGAACTAGGTATGAAGATACCGATGATCGAATCTCAGGCAAGTAACATACCCATGACAAAGGGAATAACGTATGTTGTCACTACGGTACGACCGATAAAGATCTTCGTAGAATATGTGGGAACCAATATGAGCATCCAGGTTCCGCTGTTGGTTATTGACCGGAGAGGTGTCTTGGTCATGTCTACATAGTTCTCGAACCCGTAGGGTCCGCACGCTTAATGTTCGATGACGATTTTGTATTATATGAGTTATGTGATTTGGTGACCGAATGTTGTTCAGAGTTCCGGATGAGATCACGGACATGAAAAAGAGTCTCTAAATGGTTGAGAGGTAAAGATTCATATATAGGACGATGATATTCGGACACCGAAAGTGTTCTGGGGGTATCGGGTACATATCAGGTCACCGGAAGGGGTTCCGGGCACCCCCGACAACTATATCGGCCTAATGGGACAAGATGGGGATAGACCAGCCCCTAAGGGGCTGGTGCGCCCCCATATAGGCTGAATAGGAGGAGAAGGAAAGAGGGGGAAGAGAGAAGGAAGGGTAGGGATTCGGCCTCCCCCTTCCTTCCCTCCTCTCTCCTCCTTCCTTTCCCCTCCAGATGAATATGGAAGGGGGGGAAGCCGAATTGGGAGGCGCCCAAGTAGGATTCCTCCTACTTGGGGCACCCCCTTGGCTGCCTCTCCTCCCCTCCAACCTATAT
>NC_041392.1:428201116-428210053 GCF_002162155.2 Triticum dicoccoides | reverse complement strand
AATAGTTGTTAGCCGTGTGCGCCCCCCTCCATAGTTTACACCTCCGGTCATATTCACGTAGTGCTTAGGATAAGCCCTGGGCGAATCACTTCACCATCACCGCCCCCACGCCGTCGTGCTGACGGAACTCTCCCTCGACACTTTGCTAGATCAAGAGTTCGAGGGACGTCATCGAGTTGAACGTGTGCAGAACTCGGAGGTGTCATACGTTTGGTGCTTGATCGGTCAGAATGAGAAAAAGTTCAACTACATCAACCACATTGTCAAACGCTTCCTCTTTCGGTCCACGAGGGTACATGGACACACTCTCCCCCTCTCGTTGCTATGCATCTCCTAGATAGATCTTGCGTGAGCGTAGGATTTTTTTTGAAATTGCATGCTACGTTTCCCACAGTGGTATTAGAGCCAGGTTTATGCATAGATGATATGCATGAGTAGAACACAAAGAGTTGTGTGCGGTGATCGTCATACTGCTTAATGCTTACCACCAATGTCTTATTTTGATTCGGCAGTATTGTTGGATGAAGCGGTCTGGACCAACCTTACATGACCACGTTCATGAGACCGGTTCCACCGACAGACATGCAACTAATTTTGCATAAAGGTGGCTGGCGGGTGTTTGTTTCTCCAACTTTAGTTGAATCGAATTTGACTACGACCGGTCCTTGTTGAAGGTTAAAACAGCAAACTTGATAAATCACCGTTGTGATTTTGATGCGTAGGTAAGAACGGTTCTTGCTAGAAGCCCGTAGCAGCCACATAAAACTTGCAACATCAATGTAGAGGACGTCTAACTTGTTTTTGCAGGGCATGTTGTGATGTGATATGGTCAAGACATGATGTGACATGCGTTATTGTATGAGATGATCATGTTTTGTAAAAGTTACTGGCAACCGGCAGGAGCCTTATGGTTGTCTCTTTATTGTATGAAATGCAAATGCCATGTAATTGCTTTACTTTATCACTATGTGCTAGCGATAGTTGTAGAAGCGCAATAGTTGTCAAGATGACTACGGCGCTACGATGGATATCAAGGTGTCAAGCCAGTGACGATGGATATCATGATGATGCTTTGGAGATGGAGATCAAAGGCACAAGATGATGATGGCCATATCATGTCACATATTATGATTGCATGTGATCTTTATCTTTTATTCATCTTATGTTGCTTAGTTCGACGGTAGCATTATAAGATGACCCCTTACTAAAATTTCAAGGTATAAGTGTTATCCCTGAGTATGCACCGTTGCGACAGTTCGTCGTGCTGAGACACCACGTGATGATCGGGTGTGATAGGCTCTATGTTCACATACAACGGGTGCAAGACAATTTTGCACATGCGGAATACTCAGGTTAAACTTGACAAGCCTAGCATGTACAGACATGGCCTCAGAACACTAGAGACCGAAAGGTCGAACATGAATCATATAGTAGATATGATCAACATAGAGATGTTCACCATTGATGACTACTCCATCTCACGTGATGATCGGACATGGTTTAGTTGATTTGGATCACGTATCATTTAGATGACTTGAGGGATGTCTATCTAACTGGGAGTTCTTAAGTAATTTGATTAATTGAACTTAATTTATCATTAACCTAGTCTTGATAGTATTTGCATATCTATGTTGTAGATCAATAGCTCGCGTATAGCTCCCCTATTTTATTTTTTATATGTTCCTAGAGAAAACTAAGTTGAAAGTTGATAGTAGCAATGATGCGGACTAGGTCCGTGATCTGAGAATTATCCTCATTGCTGCACAGAAGAATTATGTCCTTTAATCCATCGCTAGGTGACAAACCTATTGCAGGAGCAGATGCAGACGTTATGAACGTTTGACAAGCTCGGTATGATGACTACTTGATAATTTAGTGCACCATGCTTTACGGCTTAGAACGGGGACTTCAAAAATGTTTTGAACGCCATGGAGCATATGAGATGTTCCAAGAGCTGAAAATGATATTTCAGACTCATTCCCGTGTTAAGAGGCATGAGACCTCTGACAAGTACTTTGCCTACAAGATGGAGGAGAATATCTCAGCTAGTGAGCATGTGCTCATAATGTCTGGGTACTACAATCGCTTGAATCAAGTGGGAATTAATCTTCAAGATAAGATAGTGATTGACAGAGTTCTCTTGTCACTATCACCAAGTTACCAGAACTTCGTGATGAACTATAATATGCAAGGGATAACAAAAAAATGATTCCCAAGCTCTTTGCGATACTGAAATTGGCGAAGGTAGAAATCAAGAAATAGCATCAAGTGTTGGCGGTTAACAAGACCACTAGTTTCAAGATAAAGGGCAAGGAAAAGAAAGGGAACTTCAAGAAGAATGGCAAGAAAGTTGCCACTCCCGTGAAGAAGCCCAAAGCTAGACCCAAACCTAAAACTGAGTGCTTCTACTGCGAAGGAAATGGTCACTGGAAGCGGAACTACCCCAAAAACTTGGCGGATAAGAAGGATGGCAAAGTGAACAAAGGTATATTTGATATACATGTTATTGATGTGTACTTTACTAGTGTCCTTAGTAGCCCTTGGGTATTTGATACCGGTTCAATCGCTAAGATATGTAACTCAAATCAGGAGTTGCAAAATGAACAAATACTAGTTAAGTGCGAGGTGACGATGTGTGTTGGAAGTGATTCCAAGGTTGATAAGATCACCATCGCACACTCCCTTTACCTTCGGGATTAGTGTTGAACCTAAAATAAATGTTATTTGGTGTTTGCGTTGAGTATGAATATGACTGGATCATGTTTATTGCAATACGGTTCTTCATTTAATTCAAAGAATAATTGTTATTCTGTTTACATGAATAAAACCTTCTATGGTCATACACTCAATATAAATGGTTTATTGAATCTCGATTGTAGTGATACACATATTCATAATATTGATGCCAAAAGATGCAAAGTTGATAATGATAGCGCAACATATTTGTGGCAGTGTCGTTTAGGTTGTATTGGTGTAAAACGCATGAAGAAACTCCATGCAGATAGGCTTTTGGAATCACTTGATTATGAATCATTTGATACTTGCGAACCATGCCTCATGCGCAAGATGACTAAAACTCCATTCTCCAGAACAATGGAGTGACCTGATGACTTATTAGAAATAATACATACCGATGTATGCGGTCTGATGAGTGTTGAAGCTCGCGGCGGGTATCTGATGACCCACAAGTATAGGGGATCAATTGTAGCTCTTTTCGATAAGTAAGAGTGTCGACCCCAACAAGGAGTAGAAGGAAATGACAAGTAGTTTCCGGTAAGGTATTGTCTGCAAGTGCTGAAATTGTAAGTAGCGGAGTAGTTTGATAACAAGATAATTTGTAACGAGCAAGTAACAATAATAGTAACAAAAGTGCAGCAAGGTAGCCCAATCCTTTTGAGGCAAAGGACAGGCCAAAACGGTCTCTTATGATAAGCAAAGCGTTCTTGAGGGTACACGGGAATTTCATCTAGTCACTTTCATCATGTTGGTTCGATTTGTGTTCACTACTTTGATAATTTGATATGTGGGTGGACCGGTTCTTAGGTGCTGTTCTTACTTGAACAAACCTCCTACTTATGATTAACCCTCCCGCAAGCATCCTCAACTACGACAAAAGTATTAGGAATAAATTCTAACCATAGCATTAAACTTTTGGATCCAATCGGTCCCTTATGGAGTAGCGCATAAACTGGGGTTTAAGCTTCTGTCACTCTCGCAACCCACCATCTAATTGCTACTCCACAATCCATTCCCTTAGGACCAATATGGTGAAGTGTCATGTAGGCGACGTTCACATGACACCACTAAGGGAATCACAACATACATACTATCAAAATATAGAACACATATCAAATTCACATGATTACTTGCAACGGAATTTCTCCCATGACCTCAAGAACAAAGGTAACTACTCACAAATAATAATCATGCTCAAGATCAGAGGGGTATTAAATAGCATAATGGATCTGAACATATAATCTTCCACCAAATAAACCATATAGTAATCAATTATAAGATGTAGTCAACACTACTAGTCACCCACAAGTACCAATCTATAGTCCCGGTAACAAGACTGAACACAAGAGATGAACTAGGGTTTGAGAGGAGATGGTGCTGTTGAAGATGTTGATGGAGATTACCCTCCCCAAGATGGGATAGTTGTTGGTGATGATGATGACGATGATTTCCCCCTCTGGGAGGGAAGTTCCCCCGACGAAATCGCTCCGCTGGAGGGCAAAAGTGCTCCTGCCGAAGTTCCGCCTCGAAGCGGCGGCGCTTCGTCCCTCAAGTCCTCTCCTTATTTTTTCTAGGTCAAAATCACTTATATACTAGAAGATGGGCACCGGAGGTGGGTTGAGGAGGCCACAACCCACCAGGGCGCGCCTGGGGGGCCTGGCGCGCCCAGGTGGGTTGTGCCCACCTAGTGCCCCCCTCTGGTGGTTATTGGCTCCACTATTTTTTAAATATTCCATAAAAAAACCCTGTGAAGTTTCAGCTTATTTGGAGTTGTGCAGAATAGGTGGCCTGATGTAGCTTTTCCAGATCCAGATTTCCAGCTGTCGGAATTCTCCCTCTTGGTTTGTTCCTTGCAAATTATGAAAGAAACGGCATTAGAATTACTCCAAAAAGCATTATTATGGATAAATACATTATAAATAACAGTAAGAAAACATGTTGCAAAATGGACGTATCAACTACCCCAAGCTTAGACCTCGTTTGTCCTCAAGCGAAAACCGAAATCGAAAAACATGTCCACATGCTTTGAGAGAGAGGTGTCGATAAAAATAAAATATGGGCATAGAAGCATCATGTTGATTATTATGACAGCAACAAAATTAAACATAGGAATTTTATCATAGAACTTGCATCATATACTTCCTATGAATAAGTAACCGTTCATCACACAATCGAAGTATAAAGCAAAAACTCCATTAGAAACCAACAAACTATGTTCTTAGTCAACTTTGCAACTGCAATTCATCATCTTTTCAGGAAGAGTCACGTGTCGGAGCCTTTTAAGAAAGTCCACATACTCAACCATCATATAGTCTTCTATGATTGCTAACACTCACCTCATACCCATGAGCAAAACATTTCAACTAGACACATAGAAAGATAGGGGTTTATAGTTTCGCCTCCCAACATACTCACCTCAAGGGTGATGTCAACAATAATAACTCATGCTATCTATATTCAACTGGACATATGTGCCTAGATCTTTCCTCACCACATGATGCTTGCCAAAAGAGAAAAATAAAAGGAATAGAGAGAAAACCTTGACTCTTGCATAAAAGTAAAAGATAGTCCCTTCGCAGAGGGAAGCAGAGGTTGCCATGCGCTTATTTGTTTACATGATCAATCCCTTAATGCAAGAGAACGTCATGTTGTATTGCCCCTTAAGATGACAACCTTTATTATGCAGTCTGTCTCTTTTATTCTTTGTCATCCAAGTTCGTACAACGCTCAATTTTCTCTTACGCTAAATGATGTCACACTTTTAGAAGCAATTTTTATTGCCTTTTTGCACCGATGACAACTTACTTGAGGGATCTTGCTCAATCCCTAGGTAGGTATGGTGGACACTTGAAAAAGATTTGGGTTTAAGGGTTTTTGGATGCGCAAGTAGTATCTCTACTTAGTGCGGAATTTTTGGCTAGCAAAGATAGGGGGCAAGCATCACATGTTAAAGGATCTGTGACAATATGACTTCTATGTGAATATAAACAAACATAAATCATTAAGTTGTCTTCCTTGTCCAATGTCAACAATTTTGGCATATAATATTTTGATGAGGGCTCACAATCACAAAATATTTCTAGGATAGTATATCTATATGTGAACCTTCTCTTCCCTTATTAATTCTTTCATGAGTTGCATCATTGACTAATGCTATGTTTGTCAATCTCTAATAAAAATTTCTACTTATACTTTTCCTTATGTGGTGCTACCACCTACCATAGGATTAGTATATAATCTTATTGATTTATTTCCTTTCTTTTGTTTGTTCCCTTTCTATTTTTCTTTATTTCTTATTTCTTTTCTTTTCTTTATTTGCAACATGAAAGTAAAGAAAGCAAAAACTCAAACTAAACTTTATTATATTACTTGCACACAATTACAATGATAGATCACTAAGCGAACCCTCAAATAAGAAAGGATCGAACTAAACTTTATTTCATCTAGGCAAAAAGATCGAACTAAGATAAGTAAAAGCAAAAAGATAGTGGGATGATACAATATCGTGGCATGTCCCCCAAGCTTGGCGGAAGCCAAGGGGAGTGCCCATACTCGATACTTAGTTCTCCTTTGGTGGTGAAGAAGATGGTGGTGGTGACAATTGTGCCTTCAACCTTTTCATATTGTAGTTGAGCAGAGCTATCTCCTCTTTTAAATCATCGACCTCTAACTCCAGCTTCAAGATCTTGTCACATAGATCTCCTTTGCTTTTCTGTCGAAAGCGAGAAGGAATAGATCGGTTATTAGACCGGTTAGCTCTCTTAGGGAGACTAGACTTCTTAAACTTTATGTGCATATCCCTAGGTTGAGGTAGAGGGACATCCTCCTCCTACGAGCTTGAATCATCGACCCTCATCAAGTGAGCATCCTCCTCATCATCTGTAGTTCGACCATAAGGAGATAGGTCCCCATAAGTCTTTGGGTCAGCAATGAGATGTGAGACATAGCTCTCACCGTCAGAGTCTTGAGACGGCATATTTTCAAAACTGCGCAGGAAACAGCAAGAAAAGAGAACAGATGATTTCTTCGTGATACGGTGGTTAACAGGTTCGGGAAGTATATATAGATTTTTTCCTTGGAGGACAAGTACATGGAAGAAGAACGGAGTACGTGAGGTGTCCCAGGTGGGCACAACCCACCTGGGCGCGCCAGGGGGACGCTTCCTGGGAGTTTCTTTATTTCCAAAATTCTAAAATATTCCAAAACTAATAAAAAATATTTTTGCAGATTTTTTGGATGTCTGTTTACTTACTATATCATGTACCTCTTTATTTCCATTATTCTGGGGTGTTTCGGAAGGACTCTTTTATGTGTTCTTCCGGTGTCATAGTTTGGATAATATTACTTTCAACATTAATAGGCGTACCTGAGATATAATGCTATATTCATTACCCATTGACAACCTTCGGGTTAGTACCTTCGGAGTTATTTATTTTGATGGCTCCAGACCGAGAAACCTCCTCGATGACATATGGGCCTTTGTGACGCCCCCGATTCAATCGTACACTAATCATGCACGCAAATGTGTACGATCAAGATCAGGGACTCACGGGAAGATATCACAACACAACTCTACAAATAAAATAAGTCATACAAGCATCATAATACAAGCCAGGGGCCTCGAGGGCTCGAATACAAGTGCTCGATCATAGACGAGTCAGCGGAAGCAACAATATCTGAGTACAGACATAAGTTAAACAAGTTTGCCTTAAGAAGGCTAGCACAAACTGGGATACAGATCGAAAGAGGCGCAGGCCTCCTGCCTGGGATCCTCCTAAACTACTCCAGGTCGTCATCAGCGGGCAGCACATAGTAGTAGGCACCTCCAGTGTAGTAGGGGTCGTCGACGACAGTGGCGTCTGGCTCCTGGACTCCAGCATCTGGTTGCGACAACCAGAAAGGAAGGAAAAGGGGAAAAAGGGGGGAGAAAGCAACTGTGAGTACTCATCCAAAGTACTCGCAAGCAAGGAACTACACTACATATGCATGGGTATAAGTGTAAAGGGCCATATCAGTGGACTGAACTGCAGAATGCCAGAATAAGAGGGGGATAGCTAATCCTGTCGAAGACTACGCTTCTGGCAGCCTCCGTCTTGCAGCATGTAGAAGAGAGTAGATTGAAGTCCCCCAAGTAGCATCTCCAAGTAGCATCGCATAGCATAAACCTACCCGGCGATCCTCTCCTCATATCCCTGGGGTAGAGCGACCACCGGTTGTATCTGGCACTTGGAAGGGTGTGTTTTATTAAGTATCCGGTTCTAGTTGTCATAAGGTCAAGGTACAACTCCAAGTCGTCCTGTTACCGAAGATCACGGCTATTCGAATAGATTAACTTCCCTGCAGGGGTGCACCACATAACCCAACACGCTCGATCCCATTTGGCCGGACACACTTTCCTGGGTCATGCCCGGCCTCGGAAGATCAACACGTCGCAGCCCCACCTAGGCTCAACAGAGAGGCCAGCACGCCGGTCTAAACCTAAGCGCACAGGGGTCTGGGCCCATTGCCCATAGCACACCTGCACGTTGCGTACGCGGCCGAAAGCAGACCTAGCCTAGTGGCGTTCCAGTCCAATTCGGCGCGCGCCGCTCCGTCGCTGACGTCTGAAGTGCTTCGGCTGATACCACGACGTCGGGATACCCATAACTACTCCCACGTAGATGGTTAGTGCGTATAGGCTCGTAGCCAGACTCAGATCAAATACCAAGATCTCGTTAAGCGTGTTAAGTATCGCGAATGCCGAACAAGGCCAGGACCACCTGTCTCCTAGGTGGTCTCAACCTGCCCTGTCGCTCCGCCACAAAGTAACAGTCGAGGGCCGTCGGGAACTCAGGCCCACCACTACCTGGATGGAGCCACCTGTCCTTTCAGCCCCCTCGTCAGAATCACTTGCGGGTACTCAATGAGCTGACCCGACTTTAGTCACCATCTGTATAGTATGTATGTATGTATAGTATATACCCGTGATCACCTCCCAAGTGATCACGGCCCGATAGTATAGCAAGGCAGACTGACAAGAATGTAGGGCCAATGATGATAAACTAGCATCCTATACTAAGCATATAGGATTGCAGGTAAGGTATCAACAGATGTAGCGACAATGTCAGGCTATGCATCAGAATAGGATTAACGAAAGCAGTAACATGCTACACTACTCTAATGCAAGCAGTATAGAGTAGAATCGGCGATATCTGGTGATCA
>NC_041392.1:428194240-428200046 GCF_002162155.2 Triticum dicoccoides | reverse complement strand
GTGGAGCGGGGCCCAACGCCTCGGAGGCGGGTGCAGATGGTCGCGGTGGCCGACGGGGTGGCCGCGGGCGTGAGGCGCGGCGCAGCCTAGCGCGGAGCGCGCCGGGGCGGACGATGGCGCGGACCACAGGCGAGGCTAGCGCGCGGGTGCACGCGTGCTCACCGCGAGCACGAGCACCGGGCAGCGCGTGCACGACCCCAGGACGGCGCGAGCAGCAGAGAGGAAAGGAGGCCGGGGGCCTCACCGCGGATCCGTAGGGTCAAGGGCAGCATGGCTCGGGGAGGAGTCGGGGAAGCGAGATCCGGCAACGGCGAGGTAGCTTCGGGCGGCGTCGGGCGATGGCGGTGTGGCGCCGGTGATGTGGTGGTGGTTGGCCACGGCGTCAGGGCGACTGGGGCGCGTCGGGGGCGGCTACGGTGGTCGGGGCACGGGGATCGGGCGCAGGGAGCTCTTCTCCCTGGCACGATGTGTGTGTGTGTGCGCGCCGTGAGGTGGAGGGGATCGAGGGGAGAGATGGGGTTCGAGGGAGTGGGGAATGGGGAGGGACCGCTAGGGTTTCGGGACAGTGGGGGTTAAGGGGAGTCGGGCGAGGCCGGATGGGCCAGGTGGCGGCCGGCTGGGCATGGCCCAGTTGGGCCAAGAGGTCCAGTGGGGGGGGGGGTTCTCTTTTATTTTAGTTTAGTTTTTTTTGTTAGTTTGTTTTGTTTTTATTTAATTTTCTTTTCTGTTTTATTTTAGTTGCACTTTATTTTTGGTTTAGTAAAATATGAAAATAGCCCCAAAAATAGTGTGTCAAAATAATCCACTGTTCTAAGAAGTTTTACCTCAGAAATAAAATAGTTTAGTATTTGGTAAAATATATTAGGATTATAACTAATTGTTTTGATGTAGTTTTAATCACTTTAGTGTATTTAAATATCTTATAAAGATGTTGTTTCTCCACCAATAATATCCATGATTTATTTGTCATATTAAGAACATTTTAGTTTTGACCTTTGAAAACTTTAATTGTTTGACTTGATTTTAAATTTGAATTTGAATCATTTTTGAACCATCGCGAGATTAACAACAGTAACCGAGGTTACATGGCATCATTAGCGTGGAATTACTGTAGCCTAAATATCCGGGCGTCACAATTCTCCTCCACTACAAGAAATCTCGTCCCGAGATTTAAGCGGTGGAGTAAGGGGGGAAAAGGTGTTGGTAGCGAAAAACTTAACGAGTCTTCTCGGTCTTGGCTTCCCTTTCGAAGAGGTTGATCCCTTTCGTTGATGTCTTCATTTCACTGCTTCAAGTCACCATGATCAATTTGTCATCCTTTCTTCGGGATCTCCATCGTACTTACGAATAGGTAAGGGGCAGCTCTACAACGATAGGATGTTACAAGGGAAAATCTTCTGGGGGTTTCCCAAGTATGAACATATGAGTATCTCTCGAGTTGAACAAATGAAACACATCGAGAGCAAAGTAAGATGGTGCAATAAGAAGTTTCAAGCGGATAGGCAATCGTTCATTGCCTGAAACAGAGTGTGAATGGGGTTCAGAGCAACGGGAATAAGTATTGTGTCCGATACCAGAATTGATCACTAGGAAGGTGGCTCGCAAATTACATACAAAGTCAAGCTATAGGAATAACTTTGGCAACAGGGTGTATAGGAGAGTCAGGTTTCGATCCTGTGAAACTGTGGGTTATGGGCCCACCATGTGGTTTTTTTTAATAGGAGCAGTGACATCTTGCACGGTCATGATAGCAAGGCATGTCAGGAGTACCATGTCAGCTATGTCAGCAACAACGTTGGTACCAAGGGCGAGGGACGAAGAGAACCATTTTCCTGCTCGTTGAAACGAGGCGGACCAATAGGCAAGGTTCCCGTCCATCGGTGGTTACCGGAATGTCATCAACAATAGTAACAAGGTCTTACTGACAGAGTTGTACATCGAGGTGTTTGCACAAGCAGTGGATTATTACTGCTTATATCCTATAGATCATAGAAAAGGTTTAAACAAACCAATGGAAGGAAAATATGATCATCAGATTAAACAGAACAATGGAAAGGAAAATAATATTAAACACATATTTCGAGGGTATATCCTTCCCAAGGACAAGCAGAGCAAGATATCCATGACAGGATATAAAGTAGAAAACCATTTAGGTAAGGGGGGAGGAATCTCATGATATTACTCATACAACGGTGTTAGGATAATTGATAATTAAAATATAGCATCGTGCTTCAAACGTGCCTGCTGAAAATCGGAGTACCATTGACATGCTTCGAGATAGCAGTGACATGGTCTTCAGGTGAAGATCAGACTTTGGAAACACGAAGGATCCATCAAGAATAACTTGTAGAATAAGTCTTACAATCTCCTCATGGATGAATGGATAACCTTGCTGAAAAGGAATCTATAATGATAGGTCCTCCAGCCGGGGGGGGGGGGGTGCTAGGCATGACATCATGTTACCGGGTCATCAAAGGATCAACATCATAACTCTTGGAAAGTTGTCCCAACCATCATATCTGACCGAGATTCAGATCCGATTGGTGTCAGGATACCTCAGACTTAGGATACCTGAGAAGAAAAGGTGCAATGCAAATTGACGAGATGACATTGTAAGATTCCGGGGAAATGATCTATGAAGTGATGTCCGTTAACAAGAGTCCATCATTAACCCAAGGAGAGGACAAGGAGGTGTTTGGTGAACTCAACGGCAATTCACCGAGATTCCCAAAAGATGGATTTCCACCATTAAGTGAACAAGGAGATAACATTTGTCAGATCAAACGATATAAGGAAGTATGCTCGAGGAAAACATACACAATTAAACATTGGTTGAGAGGTGCGCCCGAAATATGGGTTGGGTTGCACGACCAATGTCAGAATGGTGATTCAATTAGCCAAGGACTTAGAATGAACTATCGCCCATTCACTTCAAAGCAATAGGGTTGTTAGAAGTTTTGAATTCACACGTCATAGCTCCATTGTTGGTATTCCGGTTGAAAACAATACGGGGACCAAGGAATGAACGAAGATGGCAAGAAGTATTATGATATCAAGAATTATTAAGAGGTGGTGAAATTCTCACCACATTCTTGACAAAAAGAGATGGTAATACTTCCGAGGTAAGGAAGATCAACTGTTGGGTAGCAGTGATCTCAAGGTTTACACAAAACACGAACAAGTTGTGTTGAACGGAAGGCAATAAAGTGGTCGATGAGAATAGGAATCATCAAGGGGCAAGGATGGTATTTCTCATCATGAATTCAACTGATATCCTGGATGAGCTCAGAATGTTGATGATCACGACACCTTTGTCGCGAGAGTTCATGAAGATGTAATCGATCGGCGACGACATCAAGTCAAAGTAATGATGAAGTGAAAGGTTATTGGAACCAAGGGTACGACACAACTCGAAACCAAGCTTGTTGTTCAAGGCGAAATGGTATGACGATGAGGATCGACGTAAGGTTAGCTCATCGTCAAAAATTGTGCTCCGAGAAGAAGGACCGGGTAGCACAGTTAAAATCATCACGACAATGATATAGCCAAACAGGCTAGGAATGGCGTGATCGGGTACAAACTCGTACTTATAGAAGCTTACCGAAGAGTTGTTGAACCGTAGTGCGGACTTGGTTCAGTTATCGGTGTCTTTGAGTGTTTAATAACTCAGAGCCCGTGAGAAATTGGAATCAGTGGGAAGGTAGCACTTGATGAAGAACTCATAAAAAGTTATGCAGTTCCATGATAATCTCGAGATACCAGGGGGTAATACTCGACACAAGATCAAAGTAAAGGTTGGTCTGGTGTATTGATCCATAGAAGACAATTGTTTTAACTTGTCCGAGAAATGAGATCAAAGAAGAACAATCATGGTCGGAACCACGATTGCAAAAGGCCAGATCCTAGATATAAGATGAACTTATACCAAAGGAATAATTCATTTAAGAGAAGCTTTAATGATAAGATCTACATCGTGTCCATGGGCATGAACACAAGTTCAAGGTCGACTCCCACTTCTCCCATGCATAACCTTTCATTCACTTCTCACGTTCGATGAAGTTGCAGTGTTGAAATTTTATCTGGTGAAGCACTAGAAGAGTATTATTCGTGAAAACTTTCGAGTTCACACATATCAAGGAAGGCATAGGTTCAACCCATTGTGGCATCTTAGAATCATATACCAGAATCTTTAGAAGTAATTAACTCAAGCTCGAAGGCAGAGCATGGTTGAGAAAGTAGAGGATACAATTTACCAAAGGCATTATGTATCAGAGGAAAAGCTCACAAGGTTATTGAATATGAAGGGCATTGTCAGATAAAATCCAACAAAGGATCTGGTGGTCCACAAGGGGTCTGACGTGAGCATCGGTACTCGACTAGAGGAAGAAGAATGCAAGGAGATCAGATTATAGAAACAACTGACTAACTCAATTGTCAAATGCAAAGGAATTATGATTTCCAAATCGAGGGATCAGAAGCAAGGCTCTGATTAGAGATGGATAAGTTGAATAGCCTTAGGGTACAATCAACGACAATTGGATTGGTCGAGAACCAATTCCAGTTAAAAGATTGGCAGCTCAGCCGGAAAGATAATTTATAAGGATCAATGATGATTGGGTGTATTCGTAAACATACTGAGTCAACAGACTCAAAATGATAATGACAAGGAATGTCAATAAGACTAGAGACGTATGGGATTAACCATAATGCAAGCAAGCAAGAATTTCAAGAGCAATAGGCTACTCAGGATTTTCGGAAGTTCAAATAGTATTTTGAATACTTTTGTGAAATACATGAATCAACTGGGGATGAGCGGATACTCGACAAGTGCGAGGATTTATTTGAAGGGGTATTCATGTGGCAAAGAACTGCTAGGCAGTAGGCAGAAAGTATTCTCGGAACAATAGAGAAAACTTTGGAATATCTTGTAATAACAAGATCAATGGGGGATGATCGTATGAATGGCAAGTGTAAGTAGTTATCCATAAGGATTTATCGGTGGAAGGGGAATTGCAAACGCGATGAACACAAGTTCTCGGGTTAACAGCGGACAGTATCTTCAGGGGTCTTCACGTGCAGCAGACGATCGTCCGTAATAAGGGGCCCTCCGGGCGAAAGTGATAACGAGATCCTAATGTTAGATTTGGTAAACTTCATTTATCCCGAATAGAGGAGAGATCAGAGGCCCAGAGCAAAGGTCGAGGAGTAAAAGATCCTACTACCACCCAACGGCGACGTGTGCCCGTAAGACACACAGCCATGTTAGTAAAAGTTTTGCAATGTCTAGACTCAACTTCGGCCAAGGAGTTGGAAAGGGGGATTCCTACAGGCAGTTGGCTCTGATACCAACTTGTGACGCCCCCGATTCAATCGTACACTAATCATGCACGCAAATGTGTACGATCAAGATCAGGGACTCACGGGAAGATATCACAACACAACTCTACAAATAAAATAAGTCATACAAGCATCATAATACAAGCCAGGGGCCTCGAGGGCTCGAATACAAGTGCTCGATCATAGACGAGTCAGCGGAAGCAACAATATCTGAGTACAGACATAAGTTAAACAAGTTTGCCTTAAGAAGGCTAGCACAAACTGGGATACAGATCGAAAGAGGCGCAGGCCTCCTGCCTGGGATCCTCCTAAACTACTCCAGGTCGTCATCAGCGGGCAGCACATAGTAGTAGGCACCTCCAGTGTAGTAGGGGTCGTCGACGACAGTGGCGTCTGGCTCCTGGACTCCAGCATCTGGTTGCGACAACCAGAAAGGAAGGAAAAGGGGAAAAAGGGGGGAGAAAGCAAC
>NC_041392.1:428191615-428193508 GCF_002162155.2 Triticum dicoccoides | reverse complement strand
CCAAGTAGCATCTCCAAGTAGCATCGCATAGCATAAACCTACCCGGCGATCCTCTCCTCATATCCCTGGGGTAGAGCGACCACCGGTTGTATCTGGCACTTGGAAGGGTGTGTTTTATTAAGTATCCGGTTCTAGTTGTCATAAGGTCAAGGTACAACTCCAAGTCGTCCTGTTACCGAAGATCACGGCTATTCGAATAGATTAACTTCCCTGCAGGGGTGCACCACATAACCCAACACGCTCGATCCCATTTGGCCGGACACACTTTCCTGGGTCATGCCCGGCCTCGGAAGATCAACACGTCGCAGCCCCACCTAGGCTCAACAGAGAGGCCAGCACGCCGGTCTAAACCTAAGCGCACAGGGGTCTGGGCCCATCGCCCATAGCACACCTGCACGTTGCGTACGCGGCCGAAAGCAGACCTAGCCTAGTGGCCTTCCAGTCCAATTCGGCGCGCGCCGCTCCGTCGCTGACGTCTGAAGTGCTTCGGCTGATACCACGACGTCGGGATACCCATAACTACTCCCACGTAGATGGTTAGTGCGTATAGGCTCGTAGCCAGACTCAGATCAAATACCAAGATCTCGTTAAGCGTGTTAAGTATCCGCGAATGCCGAACAAGGCCAGGCCCACCTGTCTCCTAGGTGGTCTCAACCTGCCCTGTCGCTCCGCCACAAAGTAACAGTCGAGGGCCGTCGGGAACTCAGGCCCACCACTACCTGGATGGAGCCACCTGTCCTTTCAGCCCCCTCGTCAGAATCACTTGCGGGTACTCAATGAGCTGACCCGACTTTAGTCACCATCTGTATAGTATGTATGTATGTATAGTATATACCCGTGATCACCTCCCAAGTGATCACGGCCCGATAGTATAGCAAGGCAGACTGACAAGAATGTAGGGCCAATGATGATAAACTAGCATCCTATACTAAGCATATAGGATTGCAGGTAAGGTATCAACAGATGTAGCGACAATGTCAGGCTATGCATCAGAATAGGATTAACGAAAGCAGTAACATGCTACACTACTCTAATGCAAGCAGTATAGAGTAGAATCGGCGATATCTGGTGATCAAGGGGGGGGGGGCTTGCCTGGTTGCTCTGGCAAGAGAGAGGGGTCGTCAACTCCGTAGTCGAACTGGTCAGCAGCAGCGTCGGTCTCGTAGTCTACCGGAGAGAAGAGGGGGAAGAAATAATGAATACAGAGCAAAGAAAGCATCACAAAATATAACAAGGCAATACGCGGTGTTCGGTGTGCCCTAACGCGGTAGTAGGTGATACCGGTGAAGGGGGAAAAACATCCGGGAAAGTATTCCCGGGGTTCCGTGTTTTCGGGCAGAGGAGCCGGAGGGGGAAAGTTGCGAGTTCGATAGGTTAGGGGGGTGTGGCGGACGAACGAGTTGCGTATCCGGAATCGTCTCGTCGTTCTGAGCAACTTTCATGTTGAAAATATTTTCATCCGAGTTACGGATTAAAAGATATGATTTTCTAAAGATTTAATCATTTTCTGATTTTAATTATTTATTTAAATTCAACATTATCCAAAACAGTGTTTGCTGACGTCATCATGATGTCAGCATGACGTCAGCAGTTGACTTGGTCAACCCGACAGGTGGGTCCCGTTCGTCGTACACTGATTTAATTAACTAACAATTAATTATGTTAATTAGTGATTAGGTTAATTTAATTATAATTAATTAACTTAATTAATTCCTTAATTAATTAATTAATTTAATTATTATTGTTTATTTAATTATTTTTGTATATTTTTTTAATTCTTTTTTTATTAAAACATTCTGGGGGATGGGGCCCCCTTGTCATAGGCCCCGGGGGCCTTAGCGGGTTAGCGGGCAGGGGCGTGCGGGTGGCTGCCGTCGCCCGTGCTGAGGCCGA